>NW_015506480.1:125225-150651 GCF_001515645.1 Sinocyclocheilus grahami | reverse complement strand
TCCTAGGTTTTTTGCTCAATCTCGATCAAACCACTGCAGTAATATTCTCTGGACTCTCTAGATCAATAATTATATAAAAAAAATATTTTGTTCTTTGGTTAGCTATAATGGGGCAATTTTAAAAGGGGCGTGGCCAAATATACCCAAAAGCCTAAAAATCTAAACGAAAACTCAAAACATTACAAAACTTGGTGACAACATGTGACAGAAGACGCTTAACAAGCATGCAAAGTTTCATAGAGATTTGGACCATAGGTGGCGCTATAACAGTTAAAACGGTCTCAAAAACACAGTATTTCTGAAGTAAATGACCTCAAATTGTAGAACATGTTCATATATTCACACAAACACTAGATCTTCATATTATATGATAGATCTCCTCATTCTGAACAACTTTGCCTCTGGGACTAATGCTGTCAATCAAATCGTTCATTAAATATTCAAGATTATTTAAAAAAAATACTTTTGCGAACTAGTCCTAGGTTTTTCGCTCAGTCTCGATCAAGCCACTGCAGTAATATTCTCTGATCTCTCTAGATCAATAATTATCAAACTAATTTTGAATTTTGTCCTTCGCTTACCTATAACGGGGTCATTATAAAAGGGGCGTGGTCAAATATACCTCAAAGCCTATAAAACCTAAACAAAAACTCAAAACTTTATGAAACGTTTTGAAAACATGTGTCAGATGACTCTTAACAAGCACGCAAAGTTTCATGGAGATCGGACCATAGGTGGCGCTATAACAGTTAAAAAAGCTTCAAAAACACAAGATTTCTATGGTAAATGTCCTCAAATTGCTAAAAAATTCTCATATATTTACATGAACACTAGATCTTCATATCATATGATAGATCTCATTCTGAACAACTTTACCTCTGGGACCAATGCTGCCAATCAAACTGTTCATTAAATATTTGAGATTATTTAAAAAATCTACTTTTGTGAACTATTCCTCGGTTTTTAACTCAAATCAATCAAATCAGTGCAGTAATATTCTCTAGACTCTCTAAGTCAATAATTATAAAAAAAAATGTTGAACATTTGCATTTGGACAACTATAAACTGGTCATTTTATAATATGTTCTTTACATAGTGTACCCAAAGGCCTATAAATCCTAAAATAAAGCCCACAATATCTCTCTAAACTGTGTAAAATGATGCATAATTTCATTCTAAACAAGCATGTAAAATTTAGAAGCGATTGGGCAAAAGAAATAACACTATAATATTTATAAAGGTTAAAAATGCAGTGTTGTATGAGAAACTGCAATTATAACCACTAGATGGCAGCGAAAGACCAACAATGGGCTCATTAAATGCACTGAAACAGTACTGTTCATAGGTTAGCTTATGAATTCATGCTAAGATATTATAAAATCACTGTTATAACATTTAAAATCACACTGAGTCCAAGTTTACCATTTTGTTCGTACAGACATATCAGTTTTTACAATTATGCCAGATTATGATTACAGTGAAACCTGAAAATGACATATACACTCTTAAAAAGAGAAGACTTGCAATAAGTTTTGTGTCACCTATCATTTATTTCAAATATCTATATACCTGGAACAAAATGTGTGCATGTATGTCTGTGTTTGTGTCTCTGTGTTTAAGTATGCTTATTGAGTATTAATAAACTAGTTTAATCATTTTATTTCAGTGTGTGTGTGTGTGTGTGTGTGAGAGCATATTATCCATTTGGGATGTGTCTTACTGTCAGCCATACATCCAGGTTGGCCTAGACCCTAAAATATACCACCTGAAATGCCTTAATGTGCTTGAACCCCGGTAATTGCTGTATAATATAAATTGAAAATATAAATCTTTTGTTACATTATAAATGTCTTTATCATCACTTTTGATCAATGTAAAGCATCCTTGCTAAATAAAAGTAATAATTTCTATAATCCATCCCCCCCCCAAAAAAAAAATTATTATACTGAATATTACAAAAGCTTTTTATTTCAGATAAATGCTGATCTTTCTATTCATCAAAGAATCCTGATGTACTCAGCTGTTTTAAATATTGATAATAATAATAATAACAACAACATGTTCAAAATGTTTCTTGAACAGCAAATGAGCATATTAGATTGATTTCTGAAGGATCATGTGACACTGAAGACTGGAGTAATGATGCTGAAAATCCAGCTTTTTGATCATAGGAATAAATTGCATTTTACATATATAATCTAATCGGAAGCAGTTATTTTATCATAGAAGTGACAGGTGAGAAAAAAAGGGGGGTGGGGGGCCAGGCAGAGATATTGGGGAAAATGAAGATAAGTGAAAGGGAAGTGAAGGTGCAGTGCAAGAGAGAACCTTTAATTATTTTCCACGGCCCCAGACTAAGTATTTAGACCTTTTTTAATGTGATGGCCATATGAATAATAGGGTTGTCTGGTTTCAGAAATTGTTGTGGATTTATAGGCTTTATACAGGAAACAAGGGGCCAAAATTGCACCTTTTGGGGTACAACAGCTTGTCACTGGAACAGGACCCTTAAAAGGACATATTTGTTCCTTTTTTACCCTTAATAGGTAGGCCTACAAATGAGTACCTTAAGGGTACGAATTACTACTCTTAAGGTACTAATATGTACAGTGTACTACTACGGTGTCATGCTGTTGTACCCCAAAAGGTACAATTTTGGCCCCTTTTTTTCTGTGTGGCCTGGTTGAGTGTAAGATTTCCTGGCCTGAAATTGCGTCCCAGTCTGGCCCTGCCGCCAAGCAATACGAAATACCTCTATTTTAGTTTTCCTCCAGCTGTGCTCCATTTTCCGGGCTGCTCTGTTTAGGGTGCGAGTGTGCTCATTATACCACGGTGTCAGACAGTTTTCCTTAATCTTCCTTAAGTGTAAAGGAGCAACTGTATCTACCATGCTAGAAAAGAGAGAGTTCATAGTTTTAGTTACATAATCAAGTTGTCCTGAGGTATTGGATATGCTGAGGAATTGATATAAATCAGGAAGATTACTTACAAAGCAGTATTTTGTGGTAGAACTGATGGTTCTACCATACTTGTAACAAGGAGTAGAATTTACAGTTTTAGCTATATGAAGTTTGCACAAGCCTAGATAATGATCTGAGATATCATATCACTTGGCTGCATAATTTCAACATCAATTCCATGTGACAGTATTAAATATAGAGTATGATTTCAACAATGAGTAGGTCTTGACACGTGTTGTCTAACCCCAATAGAGTTCAGAATGTCCATGTCTTTCATTATCAATATGGATATTAAAATCACCAACAATTAATCTGCAGCCAGCACTAACTCTTAAGCAAATTCTTTAATAAAGTCTGTATGGTGCCCTGGTGGCCTGTATACAGTATCCAGTACAAACATCACAGGGGATTTTTCATTAACACTTGTTTCTCTGGATAATGTTATTGTCAGGGAGTTACCACAATCATCTCAGTCTCCACCAACTACACTCTACACTTGTCTGGTCTCAAACATTGTATGCTTGACTTACCTGACCCTTACCTTTGTTTACTTACCTGCCAGTTGCCCCAACGATCTGCTTCTCAATCTCCACCATTCCTGTGCTCCACCATTTCCCCGCTCCATCGCTCCCTCAGAATACCTGGAAAGGAAAAGGACGTTATCACTCAGATAAGACCCAAGAGACTTTCCTATTCCCCGCTCACTTACCTGGATTCTCCTCATTCTGTGTTCAATAAACCTGCTGTTTGTATTTCACCTACCTCTGTGTCCCGTGTATATCTGCTGACAGAAGACCAGACCTGGACCGAAGACTGGAGTTGGCGTTCCCGAGCCCCGCGGCTGTGGACCCCTTCAAAGAGCTGGTCAGCGCTGTTCGAGCAGCTCTCTCTCCGGTCACACACCCTCTGTCTGCCTCTGCCAGTCCCATGGCCATCCCTACCACCTATTCGGGTGAGGCGGTTGAATGTAGCGGTTTTCTACTTCAAGTTTTTCTCTATATTGAGATGCAATCCCATAAGTTTTCCAATGAACATTCTAAAGTGGCCTTTCTGATCTCCCTGCTAACCAGACGGGCTTTGTTCTGGGCACGAGCTATCTGGAACTCGCAGAGCACACTAATTAACTCGTTCAAGGCTTTCTCTTGCCATTTCATGGAGATTTTCGGCCTATCCACCAGCTCGCTCTTCATAGCTCTCCACGCACGGAGTGTGCTCGACATCTAGCCTTGGGATTGTGTCTATAATGTGGAATCCCGAGGCACTTCATTAAGACGTGCTCCTCTCGTCCCCCACGCCCAGCAGTGAGTACTCTCCAATTACAGCCTGTTATATCTACTCTCCCCACATCATTCCGTTTCAGTGTCAGCATTCGTGGACTCGGGGTCCTCAGGCAATTTCATCTCACAAGCCCTCCTAAGACAGCTCAACTTACCCTGTCTGAGACAGGCTCAAGAGCTTAAGATCGAGACCATACAAGGAAAGCCGCTTGGGCGTGGGTACATCAAATTCCGTTCTCCGCCGATCACTCTGCAAGTGGGCTGTCTACATCAGGAAATAATCTCCTTTCTGGTACTGGAGGGTCCCACCATGGATATCATCCTGGGACACCCCTGGTTATCACAACATTCACCCGAAGTCAGATGGGATTCCAGCGAGATCCTCTGATGGAGTGAAGCTTGTATCCAAAACTGTCTCTCAACGTCCCGGTGCCCCAAGTTAAGAACCCCAGTCTCCACATTCACTCCACCCTAGTGGAGAGCCCCGAACCTCTCGAGGTGCCGATGATCTCATCTGACTATGCGGCTGTGACGAGAGGGGCGGGGCTGAGAGCCGTGGGAACGGAGCGAGGCCGGTGGAGTAATTGCTAATGCGCGACACCTGCACCACTCACCGGTCTCGAGTCTCACGGAGGAGCTCCGGAAGGATACAAAGGAGGAGTGACGACAGTGAAAGACGAGAGAGGACCAGGCCTGGATTTTATTTTGTGTTTTGGTTTTGTTTGTGTGCGACAGTCGTCCGCGAGGGGCTGTCGCGCTGTTTTGCGTTTATTTTATTATTAAAGTTCATTGAAATGTTCACCGGTTCCCGCCTCCTTCTTCCCGACCTACAAATGTTGTTACAGCGGCGTTCCAGGATGTCTTCATCGAACAGGCAGCCACGAAGTTACCACCGCACCGGCCATGGAACTGTGCCATTGACCTGCTGCCTGGAGCTAAACTCCCTAAAGGTTGAGTATACCCCCTGTCCATCCCAGAGCGCAAGGCAATGGAGGAGTACATCAAGGAGGCTCACCAACAACAGTTCATCTGCCATTCCACCTCACCGACGGCCTCAAGCTTCTTCTTTGTGGGCAAGAAGGACGGAGGCTTGCGGCCATGCATCGACTACCGGACCCTTAATGAACACACCGTCAAGCTCCCCTATCCTCTTCCCTTGGTCCCGGCCACCCTCAAGGAACTCCGTGGGGCTCGCATCTTCTCGAAGCTGGACCTGCGTAGCGCCTACAACCTCGTTCGTATCTGGGAGGGCGACGAGTGGAAGACGGCATTCATCACCCCCTCAGGCTACTATGCATATCAGGTCATGCCATATGGCCTCTCCAACTCACTGTCCGTCTTCCAGGGATTTATGAACAAGGTGTTCCAGGAGTTCCTCCACAAATTTGTCATAGTGTACATTGATGACATCCTGATTTACTCCCGGAACCTGGCCGAACATTGCCACCACATCACGCAGGTCCTACACCAACTCAGGAAGCACCATCTCTACCTGAAGCTCGAGAAGTGTGAGTTCCACCTCCCCACGGTTCAATTCCTCGGCTACATCCTCAGCGCAGATGGCATTCAGATGGACCAGGGGAAGGTCCAATCCATCTGTGACTAGCCCCAACCACAGTCTGTTAAGGAACTCCAACGATTCCTCGGCTTGGAGAGACACACTCTGTCAGTTTAAGTCTAGATTAAAGAGCCATCTCTTTAACCTGACTTACACTAACACATTTCTAATATTCAAATACATTAAAGGATTTTTAGGCTGCAATAATTAGGTCAACTGGAACCGGGAACACTTCCCATAACACCCGATGTACTTGCTACATCGTTAGAAGAATGGCATCTATGCTAATATTAGTCTGTTTCTTTCTTATTCCGAGGTCACCAGATCAGATCGTCACTGCAGTCACCTGGATCCAGTACGTATCCAGACCACATGGTGGATCAGCACCTAGAGAGAACCTCTACAACCCTGAATGTCAGCGGAGACCAGGACAACTTGATGAGCCCCAGAGACAGATCCCCAGTGAAGACCTTGTCTCCTAGATGGCCACCAGGACAATACCACAGGAACCAGTTGAGTCCTCTGCACAATGTGACTTTGCTGCAGCCTGGAATTGAACTGCTGGTTTGTCTGGCCAGAGGAGAACTGGCTCCCCGACTGAGACTGGGTTCTCCCAATGTTTTTTCTCCATTCTGTCACCGATGTAGTTTTGGTTCCTTGCCGCTGTCGACTTTGGCTTGCTTAGTTGGGGACACTTCATTTCCAGCGATATCGTTGACTTGATTGCACAGATACTATTTAAACTGAACTGAGCTGGATGATGACATCACTGAATTAAACGATGAACTGCCTTTAACTGAAAAATGAGTTTTTACAGAATTGTCATATTGCATTATTGACACACTCTTTTCCTAATTAATCTTCTACAGTTGCTTTGACACAATCTGTATTGTTAAAAGCGCTGTATAAATAAAGGTGACTTGACTTGACTTTGCGAATTGTTACCGTAGATTCATTCAGAACTTCAGTATCCTCTCTGCCCCCCTCATTTCCATGGTCAGTCAGAAATCCAAGTCTCTGTCTTGGAACCCCGAAGCTCGAGCCGCCTTCAAGAAGCTCCAGGAGGCCTTCTGCACTGCTACCATCCTCACACACCCGGATCCCCAACTCCCGTTCATCGTAGAGGTGGATGCCTTCACCACCGGCATGGGAATAGTGCTGTCACAGTACTACATAGCCTCCCCGACTCCATCCTTGCGCTTATTACTCCAGGAAGCTTTCCCCACCGGGGAAACTATGACATCGGAAACCGGGAACTGCTCGCCATCAAGCTGGCGCTGAAGGAATGGCGGCACTGGCTGGAGGGAGCACAACACCCCTTTACGGTCATCACGGACCACAAAAACCTCAAATATCTCCACAGTGCCAAGAGACGAAACCCCAGACAGGCCCGCTGGGCCCTCTTCTTCACCTGGTTCCAATTCACCATCACTTATCGACCAGGAAACAAGAATGCCAAGGCTGATTCACTCTCCAGCATTCATGCCCCCGACAAAACCTCCACACCTGAACCCATACTCCCTCCAGCCATCCTTATTAACCTCAACCGGTGGGCCCTGGATGAACAAATCCGCCTCGCCACTCTGACCGAACCTGCTCCGCTGGGAGGCCCAGAAGGTAAAACCTATGTACCCACCTCCTTAAAGGGGTCATATGATGCGATTTCAAGTTTTCCTTTCTCTTTGGAGTGTTACAAGCTCTTGGTGCATAAAGAAGATCTGTAAAGTTGCAAAGACTAAAGTCTCAAATCCAAAGAGATATTCTTTTTTAAAAGTTAAGAGTTAACCACGCCTACCTAAAACGGCTCATTCTTAGACGCCCCCACATATCTACATCACTATGTGGAAATATTAGCATAATGCCGCCCAAATGTGCACGCAAAGAAAGAAGGCGTGGTTTCATGAACGCAGTAGTGTTGATGCAGCCATGTCAGGGAGTCATGTGTATTTCAGTGCGAAAGCAAAAGCACTTTATTTGGCCTTCCGGAAGTAGTGTGTGAGGGGAACAGGGTCACATCACAGGAGAGTGAACTGCCTGTCAGAAATCATAACATGTCAGCTGTCTTAACCGCGGCTTGTGTACTGCATCATCGCTGTGTCTGTCACGCGACTCTGTTGCCCTTTCAGAGTTTAGTTTCTTTTTTTTTTTTACTGATGGTAAAACTAAGGACATTATTAACTGTCTTGATATTTACTTTGATAGCTGACACTCACGATTATGGTAAGGGGAGTTACATTTCTGACGCGTGCTTGTGGTGTTCGGCCAATCACAATGCACTGGGTCAGCTGGCCAATCAGAGCAGACTGCGCTTGTCAAAGGAGGGGGCTTTGTTGAAAACTACGTGTTTGAGAGAGGCGGGGCATAGAGGACCTACTGTAATGTACAGTATTTTAAAAATAATGTTTTTTGAACATTAAAGCATGTCAACATATTCTGTTACACCAAATACACCAAATAATGATCTTTGAAATAGCATCATATGACCCCTTTAAGTTATACCCTTCTTGGCTCCCTTCATGCTTCCCCGGGCTCTGGACACCCAGGCATCCACCGTACTCTCTCGCTCCTCCAAGCTCGGTACTGGTGGCCCAGTATGGCCCGGGATGTCTCCCAGTATGTTCGTGGATGCTCAGTCTGTGTCATTTCCAAAACTCCACATCACTTGCCTGCCGGAAAATTGGTCCCATTACCCATCCCCAGTCGTCCCTGGTCCCACGCCTAGCCTATTCTCAGGATATCACCCCCAGACTAATGAACAGACTGAGTGGAAGATACAGGAGATTGGGAGGTATCTCCGGGCCTACTGTCATGACAACCAGCACAGCTGGAACCGCTTCCTCCTGTGGGCCGAGTATGCACAGAATTCCCTCAAGCAAACCACCACCGGCCTCACCCCGTTCCAGTGCATACTCGGCTACCAACACCCTCTGTTCCGCTGAACAGGAACCCTCCGACATTCCAATTGTAGACCACTGGTTCCGAGTGAGCGAGAGAGTTTGGGACTCATGTCCAACTCCAGCAGCCAGTGCAGAGACATAAGACCTACGCAGATGCCCACCGGTCTACCGTCTATCGTCCCGGAGATAAAGTCTGACTCTCCACCTGGGATCTGCGTCTCCGCCTGCCCTGCCGGAGGCTGAGTCTCCGCTACATCGGCCCCTTCACCATCAAGAGGCAGATTAATGATGTCACCTTCCGTCTCCATCTCCCAGCCTGGTTTCGTATACACCCAGCATTCCATGTCTCACTCCTAAAACCTGCCTCTCCCTTTGTCACAGAACCCGACGAGCCAGCAGTACCTCCTCCTCCCGAGATCATCGAGGAGCCCCTAGTCTACAGGGTGCAGGACATCTTGGACTCCCGGCGACGGGGTGGTCGTCTAGAATACTTCATTGATTGGGAGGGATACGGGCCAGAAGAAAGATCCTGGGTGGCCCGGGACGATGTGCTGGATCCCTCTCTCCTGGCCGAGTTTCACCAGAACCACCCTGACCGTCCCGCACCCAGAGGCCATGGCCGACCCTGTCACCGTAATAGGGCATCAGGAGCTGCCCCTGGAGGAGGGGTACTGTCAGGGAGTCACCACAATCATCTCAGTCTCCAATACACTCACCAGATCCCAATCACCTGATTACTGAGCACCGCCACCTGTCAGCACTCATCAGCAGCACTTCTCAAACATTGTATGCTTGACTTACCTGACCCTTACCTGTGTTTACTTACCTGCCAATTGCCCCAACGATCTGCTCCTCGATCTCCACCGTTCCTGTGCTCCACCGTTTCCCCGCTCCATTGCTCCCTCGCAGGGCCGTGCACAGACATTTTTAAGGCAATGGCCCAAACCAAAAAAGGGGCACTGGGGGTGTGCTTGTTAATACAAAATGATCCAGTTGTTACAAATATACAATTAAAAGAGAAGACAGCACACTCTGTAATAATTTCAGACTTTATTGTAGATGTTTTGATAAGAATGGGCTCTCCCTCACTCTCTGAGCCTGCTTCTGCCTCCTCTTCAATGGAAGTAGGAGAGAGTGGGGTAAGCTGAGCCAGTGGGTAAGTTTACCCACCCTGTTTCTTGGCAACTGTACACTTTTACTGTCATGTGGCCATGTATTTTGGAACCTCCCATCATTTCTGCCAGACTGTGAAAAGGAGAAACATATGGGGGAAGGGAAGGCACCCATTTACTTTACTTTATTAACTGGTAAGCAACAGTAGCTATATTTTTTATAGATTACTAGTATCAAGACAAGTGATTATAATGTGAAATATACTTAATTACAAGAATTAGTGTGACAAACTGCTAAATATTCTATATGATGATTTACCTGCTGGCTTACTGGAGCTTTATTCATGTTTGCAATGTTGAACTGTCTTTAGCAGCCTCCCTACGCTCTTTCTCTCCGTTTCTGTTTTCTTTTTTGCGAAGGTATTTTTTTTCTTCTACTTTTCTTCTATAGCAAATTTTGTATTATTTATATTCGATATGATCAGGTACAATAATTTGATTAGACATTCTAATTCTAAGAATGTGAATACTTTGTTGTTATCACTTTTAAAAGACCGAGAGCAAATCATTACCAACAGAAATACAAAAACAAACTACCAAATTACTAATTCAACGAATCATCCATTGACTGTAATGTGGATTGCAATGCATCTACCTGTTAATGCAACGGCATTTGGGAACTGTGGTCTCCACTCCAGAGAGCAGCACACAGATCGTGAGAAATGCTGCGGAGCGGGCGGGGATTACCGGAATCAGCAGATCTTTAGCAGAGCAGGAACAGACCGCTTTGAGCTGGGGTGATGGGGGGGATTGGTGAGAGGGGCAACTCAGCTGATGAGGGCAACGGGCAGTGGCTCTAGGCACCGGGCCACCCCCCTGTGCACGGCCCTGCTCCCTCGGATTACCTGGAAAGGAAAAGGACGTTATCACTCAGATAAGACCCAAGAGACTTTCCCATTCCCCGCTCACTTACCTGGATTCTCCTCGTTCTGTGTTCAATAAACCTGCTGTTTGTATTTCACCTACCTCTGTGTCCCGTGCTCTGCTGACAGTTATATGAAGCACCATTACTTCAAATGAGTTATGCTTGAAGCCCGCCCTCTGAGAAATATTGAAAATATTGTTATGAATTGTAACAACACCTCCCCCTTTACCTTTTGGACGCGGCTCATGTTTATAACAGTTATCTTGAGGGGTAAACTCGTTTAAAATAATGTAATCATCTGGTTTTAGCCAGGTTCCTGTCAAACAGAGCACATCTAGGTTATGATCAGTGATCATATAATTTACAAAAAGTGCTTTCATAGAAAGGGACCTGATATTCAATAAGTTAAGCTTTATCATTTGTTTATCCGTATTACATCTGTTTTTTATTTGTTGAACATCAATAAATAGTTACTCTTAAATTGGTTTGGACGTTTTTTGTATTTTCTAGTTCGGGGAACAGACACAGTCTCTATAGTGTGATATCTAGGTGAAAGAGTCTCTATGTGCTGAGAATTAACTGATTTCTGTGATATGAGGCGGCTAGCAGACGGTCGGTTTAGGCAGTCTGTCTGCTTCCTGACCTGGGCCCCAGTTAGTCAAGTACAAACTCTAAGACTATGTGCCATATTTCTAGACAGAAGAGCGGCACCACCCAAGGGGGGATGAAAACCATCTAATTTCAAGAGGTCAGGTCTGCCCCAAAAACCTGTCCAATTGTCTATGAAAGCTATGTTATTCTGCGGGCACCACTTAGACATTCAGCCATTAAGTGATGACAGTCTGCTATGTATCTCATCACCACGGTAAGCAGGGAGGGGACCAGTGCATATTACAGTGTCTGACATCATACTTGCAAGTTCACACACCTCTTTAATGTTATTTTTAGTGATCTCTGACTGGTGAAGATGAACATCATTAGCGCCGGCATGAATAACAATCTTAATGAATTTACGTTTAGCATTAGCCAGAACTTTTAAATTTGCCAAGATATCAGGCGCTCTGGCTCCCGGTAAACATTGGACTATGGTGGCTGGTGTCTCTATTTTCACATTCCGTACATTAGAATCGCCAATAACTAGAGCACTTTGATCAGGTTTCTCAGTGGGTGCGTCACTGAGTGGGGAGAACCTGTTTAATGTTTTGATTGGAACGGAAGAGCGGTGTTTTGACCTGCGACTATGCCGCCTCACAGTCACCCAGTCGCTCTGCTGCGGAGGCTCTGTAACTGGAACCGAACAATGTACAGGACTCCCTGAGCTAGTCGCATCCATAGCCATATCTACAGCCCTCACATTATTACTATCCTCAATTAAAGGTTGTATGTGTGTCTCTAATTCTGAAATCTTCTCTTAATATATATTTTAAGCTATATTTTATCACTTTAAACAACAGAGAGTGATAGTAAGATTGAACAGAAAAGTGAAGCTACAAGGAGCTACAATCACAAACCACTCAGCAGGGCTCAGCTCAACTTGTGTTCGCTGAGAGCGACGCATGTGCTGGGCAGTTTGAACCGAGGAGCGGACATGCTGTCTCGGAGCAATGTCTCTTTGGAAGAGTGGATGCTCCACCCACAAACGGTTCAGGAAATCTGGGAGATGTTTGGCAAGGCAGAGGTCAACCTCTTTGCCTCAAAAGACAACTCTCATTGCCCAAATTATTTCTCAAGGGACAAGGACGCATTGGCCGACAACTGGCCCAACCTCCTCCTTTACGCTTTCCCCCTGATCACCCTAATGCCACAGTTAATCAGGCGAATTAGGGAACAAGGGCACAAGGTTCTGTTAGTGGCCCCGCTCTGGAGGAACCAACACTGGTTCGCAGAGCTGTCTCAGCTGCTAGTAGAAGCTCCATGGCCCATCCCCCTGAGATGAGTCCTCCTTTCTCAAGCAAACAGAAAGTTCTGGCATCCCCAGTCGAGCTGTGGGCTCTGCACCTCTGGCCTCTCGGTGGGAGCCTGCGGACCTTCCCGAGAGTGTATTAAATACAATTTCTAGGGCTAGAGCGCCATCAACGAGACACCTCTACGCCCTTAAATAGTCGGTCTTCCCCGCCTAGTGCACGACCCACGGTGAAGACCCAGTTTCCTGTGACATATCTCGGATATTGTCCTCCCTGCAAGAGCTGTTGGACAAGGGCCATTCCCCTTCCACACTCAAGTTCTACGTAGCAGCTATAGCAGCCTACCACGCTCCTATAGGAGGCCAATTGGTGGGCAGGAAAAACCTGATTGTTCGCTTTTTGAAGTGGTCTAGGAGGCTCAACCCACCTCGTCCTTCCACAGTCCCTACATGGGATCTGTCCACGGTACTGAGGACACTAAAGAACCCTCCCAGTGAGACCCTACAATCCATTGACCTTCGTTCCCTGACGCTAAAAACTGTTCTGCCATTCTGAAGTATCGACAGGGATGTACTCTGTTACTAACGTAACTTCGGTTTCCTGAGAAACAGGAACGAGAACTGCATTCAGTCGAAGTAACCTGAATCCTATGGCAACAGGCCCGCTTATATAGCCAGATGGTCCCGTCCATTCTGGCAGGGCTCTGGCGGGCTCCATCACCATAGGCTCGTTCAGCTCCGCTGCCGACCCATTGGTCCTTTATTTATATCACTGCACGTACCAATGGCCGTGCAGTTACACTGTGTTATTAAAAAAAGGCTTCAGTCATCTGAGAAAAATGAGTTTTCCCAATAGCATCTTAGCGACGCAGTACTCATTTCCCGTATCTCAGGGAACCGAGGTAAAACGTAAAAGTACGTTTTCATTCATTTTCCCCTCGCTGGTGAAATGCTGGGGTTGTGTGATGTTTGCTTTAGAGAGGCGTGTTAAGGGCGGGTTTTACAGCAGCGCTGGTCGTAAAGTAGAAACGCGGCTTGAATTTGGGATCGGAGCTTGAGCTGCAAGGCCATTGGCCCAGCACGGCTCGTTGTTAGCCCTTGCACACACTGGCCTGACAGTGAAAATGTTGCTAGTGATGACACAATAGTATTTCCAGGCCTGATGCACAGTGTTGAATCCTATATGGATTAGACGTCTTTTAAATCTTATTCAAGTACTGAGACTGGTCACAGGATAAATATGGAGACTACATCAAAATCATCATCCACAGTCAGTATAAGAGGTCAAACAGTCATTGTCGCGTGGTTAGTCTGCTGCAAGTTCTATGGTAGGAACATGTGCAGATATGTGGAAAACAAGAGTGAGGGGGCCACTGACACATTTTATTCATAAATAATGGAACATTATTTTTAGTATTAAACTATTTCTACTGTTGACTAAATATAGGTCAGTGAGGAGGTTTTTCCAATCACTGAGAGCTGTGTGGTTATGCAAGTGAGTGTGACTCTAATGAATACACACTTTTCTAAACTACAGAATGAATCTAATGACAAGAACAGGTTTATCTTTCTTCTGATAAAACCAGAGCAGTTTGATGAAGCTGTGTTCACTATAGCATACTTTATTTTGAAGCATGTGGATTATCTGACTGAATAGAATAACGGGATGATATACAGTACTACTTTTGCCAAAATGCACAGCATGTAACTGCATACCATTCAGAATACTGTTTCCCATCATACAGTGTACTCGACCTTTCATGTAAAGTCAGCCATTATTATTAACATATTCATAGCATGTTTTTATTTATTTTATCTTATTCTTGTAGAGATGGAGACTTGTGAGATGAAACTTTTAATAATAAAGTAATATAATTATTTCTTTATAAAAAATGTATGCTTCTTTTTCAATAAAAAACAACTACAGTATGATTTCAAAACTACATTCTCACAAAAATGAAGTATTATGTAGAGCAGTAATGTAAACATCAGTGGAATTAAGAAAAAACCTTAAAAATGCTCTAGTGTCTTTGCTGTAATTTTGAATACAAACCTTTTTACTTTAACTGTACTTGTAAGTGTCTCACAGCATTTACGCATTGACAGCGCTTGTGCTCTTTTGAACTTAGAATAAACTGGCAAATGACCTATAGCAAAATGACACTGATTGACAGAACAAGGCCCAGTTTATTTTTATAATACATTACAGTCTCGTCAAAATACATGATCACTAGCTGCATTTTCCTTTGTGTGCCTATTTGGCCTTTAGCTTAGCAGCCTCCAAAGGATATGGTCGTTTATGTGCCATAAGTCAGCAGAATCAGGGTATGCTGAAAAAAAAAATCTAACTTTTCTGCAGCTATCTTTTCATACATTCTTCAGAGGGACCAACTTTGAAACAGTGACATTAAATTGGTTACACCAAAAATGAGTGTGAATTCCTCTATATCCAATGGACAAAGATCTGGCCTTTTGCTGCCCATCTTGATTGGTGGACTAGCATATAGTGATATTACAGTTATGGAGGCCCCACCTCCAAGCTAGAGGCCCTAGAAAATGGTCTACTCTGCCTGTAGGTAGCACCAGCCCTGTATCTCTGTTATATTTCCGCCCTACTCACTGGGAAAAAATGTCAAACCAAGAAGATTGCAGTAGCAGTTAAGCAAGAAAGCGGCAGCGATGGCCAGGTCTTTGAATGTAAAATGAGCTGACAGAGAAACAGGCCAAGTCAGCCAGAGGGGGGTAGAGAGAAAGAGACAGAGAGAGAGAGAGAGAGAGAGAAAGAGACATAGAGAGAGAGAGAGAGAGAGAGTGAGAGAGCTTGTATAAAAAGAGCTGCTCATGACATCAGCAGGAGCATTGACCGGGTTGGGGATCGAGTGGTTCAGGAATGAGGTGAACAGAGGGATAGAGGGATGGAATGAAGGAGTCAATCAATCAGTCGTCTGATTGGCAGTGTTTACACTGGGCTAACAGATACTAGGACTGCTGCTTTGTGACAAAATCGTTGAGCTCTAGAATTGGTTTAGAGAAGCAAAGCAAGTGGATGCTAGAAAACTATCCAAATTAATAGCATGTCATACTACTAAAAGTGGAATAGACCTTTTCCACCTAGTCTTGTTTTGATCCACCGGCACCCTACAGATCAGCCAGGTTCAGTCTACACTGGTTCAGTCTACTCTGGCAATGGAGGTTACTCATTGAGAATGAAGAATTTTGCCAAAAGGGAGACCAACCAGAAGCTCTGAATCATATTGCGGACTATGTCAAGAGAGTTCATTGCCGACATCTGCATTAACATTGAAGGTTTTGTTGATTGCATAATGCAGGGACATCTATGGAAGAAACAAGGAAGGGAAAGGACATGACTCTATATCCAATCTGAGCCTGTACAGAATGAAGAAGGGAATAAAGTCCCACAAAGCATACTTGGACCCCTAAGTACAAATTTGTATGTTGTCGGATTCGAGATATTCTGCAAAATATTCTGAAACATACTGCAAAATATGTGAAGAGCCATTGATCAGCAGAGATGGAATAGATGTGAGTCTGAATTCCTGCAAATAGTTCCAGGATGAACAAGTACAATGGTGTGGAAAGCCAATATTGGGATTGAATTCAGAATCATTAGAAATGGCAATGAAACCATTCAATATATTGTCGGCTGGTTGATCACCAAGTGGGACAAGTTCTAATGTCCAAGAGGCGATGAGCACATTAAGATTGTTTAAATCTGTGGGTCTGGTCTCTGTGGTGAACTCGGTGATCCCCTATGTTTTATCAGGATGATGATGTGTTCAGTGAAGCGGCACCTATCCAGGGTCCCTGCTCCAGTGGGTAAGGAATGGTGTTTTGAATTTTCGGTGGGAGTGGATTGCAGTGATCCAGAGCCTCGCTGCATATGGTTGGTAATTCTTAGGAACGCTGGTGCCCAACCCTGCCACACCCCAGAGGACTCTGGAACTGGCACAATGCACTGGGAACTGAAAATGGTAAGAAGCTGAATACAAAATTATGTATGTGTTTGAATGTGAAGCAATGTGTAATGCATTATCTCACTCATCTTGTGCTGCCAAGTAAATTCAGCTCCAGTTTCCCAAGAGCATTACATGGATCAGATAATTTATATAGGTCTTTAATCAACATGTCACACAAACCTCAGTTGTTTGTTTGTCTGTGGTGGTTATGTGTTGTGTCAAGGAATGTGGCACTGATTGATGTTTTCAGGCTGGGTCTGTGTATCACGTTCACATTTGCTTTCTACATTTTAAAACTCTGGGTTTCGATATGTCTGCACCTATTGTGGCTTATGTAAAGAGAGCTTGGAGAGAAGCTAAATACAATTGGAGAGGAAAAGATTCAGAGTGGCTCCTGTGCCTGCAGTAAGCATTTGTGTGTTTGTTACGTAAGTGGGAGTGAATCACAGTATGGGCTCTACAACCCTGTTGTAACTAGGGATGTGCGCGACGACTAATTTGACTGACGTTTAAACGAAAGTTTTGTATCCGACTAGTCAACTAGTCTAAAAGCAAGAAACCCCCAAAAGATAGTAAGAAAAAAAACCTCTGTGCGTGTGTGTAGCATATATAATAGCCTATATTTGAAATAGCCTAAACTTAATCTATGAATCACACTGTCAAATACCTCAATGAATTCTGCTTGCCGCACACTTGCCTCGCGTTATCATCTTTTAATTTTAGGCGGTCGTTAAAAAAAATACACTCAACGTCGGGCCAAAGCATAGCTTATTTATTCTAATCAGCTGGGGAAATGCAGAACAATGGAAAATCAATCAATAGCCTGACAGAATTCTTCATCTTCATATAACGTTAGCCAATATATTAAAACACAAGTCAAAAACAATAGGAAGGTTTATCACGAAATAGCATTATAACGGCTTTTAAAAACGTACTTCGTGTAGGCTATATCGTCTAAAAACAAAATGCAACAATGCCCATTTTACTTACTCAGACCATGCGTTATTTGTTCAGTGAAATTATCAACGTGGTTTGGTGAAAGACGGGACCAGAGGCGATTAACAATAAAATTCCTGCATTTGAAAAAACGTGCTCGGCAGGAACTGAAGTCGCAGGCACGCAGAGATAACGAAAAGCAAGCCGATAGCGTTTCATAAAGCGTCTGGACATCCCGCACCACCACCAAAGTGGGTCTTTGTTAGAGGAATAGATGGCGTGGATGGGATCGCAGGTTGTAGTGAATGACGTGATTGACATTTACAAATTCAAATGCGGCCCACCGTGCTGAACACAATAAAAAAAATACTTACAGTTTTACAATTCATTTTAGTTTTTACATTAATTAAAAAATTTACTAAATAAATATAAGCTGTAGCCTAATGTTTTTATGTAAAATAATTTAGTTTTTCATATATTATTTTCAGACATGAGCAGTACTCACATAGCCTAATTAACGTTACACATAGTAACGACCAAGTGGCCAGCGGCAGACAGTGAGCATATGTTTGATCAATTTAGCCTTCTCAAATCATCACGACTTGACTAAAATAATATCTATAGATATAAAACAGTTCAAGCATATAACAATGTTTAAATGTTAAACCTAGATAAATGTGCGCTGTATCCAATAGTTTGCGCAGAGAGTGGTAGCTGAAGCGCGCTTTGCAGGACATAGAGACGACAGCGCGATCACTTGCATTTTTTTTCAGTGGATACGCCGTCATTTTTGCTCATAAAGGTAAGAGTAATACATCATTCGTAACTGTAAAGGGTCTACTTTTATTTGTGTGCACACAATATCAACAAAACGTTGTGCTTTTATAAAATCAAACTCAGTGAATACATGCCTCACAGACATGATAAATATATCTATAGAAAGCTTTAAATGACTACTTAACGAAATAAAACAAATAAAAAAAACTCTTTCATTATGATCATAATCCGTAAAGATGCACTTCTCTCTAAAGACGTGTCTAATGAGGAGATGGCGAGTCAGGATCGACACCTTCATCCTTGCTACACCGACTCAGAAAACACTAGTTTATTAGTAAATAATTAAAATATCTCCTTACCGTTTCCCCCGACGCATTTATGGTAATTACTTTTGCAGATGCTTTGCGGCAAGCTTAAGCCTATTGCGTGCATTTGAATGCAGAACTGTTCAGCTGCTCTGACGGCACGCATGGTGCTGCTGCTGCTGGACACTAAACACCGTTGAGCCGCTCTCGACAGCACGGTCTCATGTTTCCACCAGCGTGGCAATCTTTTTTCATCACTAATTGATGGATGTCTAAAATATAAAAATAAGGAGAAGCCTAAAACAGGCCCGAGGCCCTGCCGACGTCTGAACTATGACGTGAAAATTGTCCCGAAGTCCGGCCCGAGGGGCGTAAAAAAGTCGCGGCCCGACGGGCCTGAGCTGAAATGCAGGGCTCTAGCTCTGATCTAGCACACAGAAAACGATTTGACTGAAAATTTATCAGAAGAGATGAAAGAAAGATAGTGGTCATCTGCGCAATTCGGAAAAAGAGGCTGCTTTTCTGCATTAGGTATGTTTTTTTTACTCTTTGTACAGCAGTTATTGTTCATTCTAAATTAATGTTTTAATGTAGAATATGTGTTACATAAATACATGAAATGTAGAACATATAAAAAAGTGTTCGTGGCTCGTCTGCCAGTGGGTGCCCCCCCACGCATAAAAGTGAAACTCCGTTTATGATTGTGCTGTTACTCCTTTCAAGCCGAAGTTCACAAAATTGGGTGTTATTTATGGGGAGTAGAATTATTTATTTCAATGAATGTAATCGATTAGATATAATATTGTATTGTATTAATGACATAATATGTAAATGATATGCGTGCGGCCCGCGAGACTTGCACTTGGAACATAGTGCGGCCCGGTGGAAAAAAAAGGTTGAGAACCACTGCTCTAAGCTAACGCCTACATGCCTGTATTGAATATGATTACGCATCGCTCCAGTAGAGTTATTGTAAGACAATTTGACATTACAAGGTTTACACAAAACTTTTCAGTTTCCTTCTAATTAAAAATAATCCCACACCTTGCTCATCTTTCGCGTGGTCATTTTTGAACTCGCTGCAACTGACACAAAGAAAACGCATGTGAGGTCTGAGGTAAAAATGTTGTTTCCGCCCAGATAAACTTTAAAAAATAATTTATTATTTTTCAAATGTTTTCTTTAAACTTGTTATTTAAAATATTTTAAATGCAATGTTAAAATGACGGTAATTTCACAAGAGGGGTAATCCAGAAACATGAGCAATAGTCCAGACAAAGTACAAACAGAGTCCGAGTGGCGAGACAAGGGTTAATCCCAGATACACAGGCAGGAATACGGAAACAGGAAACAAGGCAACACGAAATGACTAGACTAAATTAGAACTAGAAACTAGGCTCCGTAAAGCAGCTAACACTAGGAGAGTGATAAATGCAGAACAATACTCGGCAACTGGAGCAGGATCTGAGTGGGTGTTATATAATGTGTGTAATAGCTTTCAGGTGAGCATGTGATTGGTTACAGCTGTGTGCAATCAGTGCAATGGATGATGGGAAATGTAGTCCGGAGTGACATGTAACAGTCTGTGTGGTGTGAGAGTCAATATGATGAAGAGGTGACCTCTTGTGGCAGTCAGATGGAACTCTATGGACAGAATTCATGACACCTGTAGACCTATTTATATTTCTACTTTTTCCCCAAGCACAACCACAGAACATGGACTCTGCATGCTTATTGGACAATAAACTTCCTGTTTCACCTAACGTATCATCTGACTGGTTTGCACACATGATGAGCTGCTCTAATAGTAGCAGTATTATTATAGTTAACTAAAACTAAAATCATGAAAAAATTGTTACTTGAAACAAGATAAATGTTAAATACAAAGTTCTGTCATGAAACTCTAGATGGCGCAGGCTGATAGGTCCTTAACTTAATCTGCTAATAATCACATTGTTATCTACACTGCGCAGCTGATTGGTTTCTGTTGCATTAATAGCCAATGAGCTTGCTGTTCAGTATTCAAATACTTGACCAGTGTTTGCTGTAGCAGTTTGCAGTGCACTTTCAGAAATCTTTCACCTTCCCCAGCTCCACCTGTATATTTCTGCTATGGGTAATTTCATGTATGTTATATGTGTGGGGTAAATTCATGTGTGTTGTATGTGAAGCAGCAGTACGGCTTACAAGCTCACGGCAGCATGTCTGTGGATGTATTGGCAGTTGCAAGTCTCGGTACTCTGCCGCAGCAGCATAGCAGATCTATTCTGCCAAGACCAAATACATTCTTTACACAATCTTTACAGAGCAAAGGCGGCACAGAAACCTAAATCTGAATAACTATCAGAACAACTAAAATGTGAATTTACATAGACTGTTTAACTGTGTTCTGAAGCGGCATAAATGCATTTACACAGGAATTAAAATCATGGGGACACATACAGTAACCTTTGAAAATAACCACTATTTATTTATTTACAAAAATAAAACTTACATTACCCCCCACCCAACACACACACACACACACACACACAGTTAAGAGCTCCAGAAAGGGTTAACAGACCATAACTACACTGTGAAATGTTTCACGAATTAGAGTAGTCTATTTGACAAAATAATCAGAATAGTCTGGTTATGATAGTCTGGATGATCAGTTTTTTTATGTATAAGCTAATTTATCTAATGGCTTGGACCATTGATCTTTTCTACAGTTGGAATAGTAATTACAAATGACAAAACAGGCAAACGGAGCAACAAGATAGTTTGCAGTTTAGATTTCAGATTTCGTTTTGGGTATAAATCTGCAGTGTGCTGTTGTGTACATTTAAATAAAAATAATAATAATAATCATTTATGCCTTCTCTTTCTCACACCCACTTCTGTCAGGAACTTGGCGAAGGGCGGTGAATTAAGGGTCGGGTGCAATAATAATAAGGGGAGGCAGCCGTTCCATCATAGCCTTTGGACTTAAAAGCCCTAACATAGTTGTTTTGTGCATTCCTGTGATCACAAATAAATGGAATCTGCTTAAAATCATGGATGATCATTGGGGTTTTATGTCTTTAGAGACCCCTTTTAGCCTTTTGACATTTGCATATAAATTACAGACATGGCACCACATTCTACATTTATATGGGTGCTAAATTGCCAATGGTTCCCCCCACTATCAAGGAGATGCTAAACAGTTTCACCACTCTCGTCTCCCCAACAAACTTCAAACACATTCCAAAGAGACGTAAATGACCCCCGGTAAGTCAGGCACCATCGGCCTGGCTGACAAGCAAACTACACCATGCTCACATAACACACACACACACATAAAGACATTTTCTTTATTTAGACTATAATCAAATCAGTTACAAATGTATCTGGTATATGCATGTGTTGTCTGTATGTTTCCTTATTATATTAGCCTAGTTACCACTTGTTATTTGTATTAGTTAAGATCTAAATGCTTATATTCAGGTGTATGAATGTATCTCTGGTTTAATATCTTCTAGATGTTTCTTTCTTGGTATCAAAATTATCTGCTCGTTATTCCTCAAACAATTATGTACCCTATGTGTTTGTGAAATGCATCATACTATTTGTACAATATTTTGGGTAAAACTGCACCAATCCTCCAGACCGGCCATAAACATGCAAATGGGCCATAAAGGGAGACAAAGAAAACTTCTCCCGCTCAAAAATTCACGCCTGGTATTGGCTATTCCACCCAAAAGGTGGGTGTGGATAGGAACTATCAAAACCCTTACGAAAAAGACGTTTATTCAAGTGTACTATTAGTATACTTCTTTTAAACTAAAAATAAGAAAGTATACTTTCAGTCTACATTTTATGTACTTTTCATAAATGTGCTTTATGTACTTCTAAGAAATATACTTAAAATGACATTTAAGTATACTTGACTTATACTTAGAAAAAGTCTAAATACAGGTGCATCTCAATAAATTAGAATGTCGTAGAAAAGTTCATTTCAGTAATTCAACTCAAATTGTGAAACTCGTGTATTGTTGCATCCAGTGGGGACATAATTACTGATTATAATGAATTCCCTTACGAAAAAGACGTTTATTCAAGTGTACTATTAGTATACTTCTTTTAAACTAAAAATAAGAAAGTATACTTTCAGTCTACATTTTATGTACTTTTCATAAATGTGCTTTATGTACTTCTAAGAAATATACTTAAAATGACATTTAAGTATACTTGACTTATACTTAGAAAAAGTCTAAATACAGGTGCATCTCAATAAATTAGAATGTCGTAGAAAAGTTCATTTCAGTAATTCAACTCAAATTGTGAAACTCGTGTATTAAATGCACACAGACTGAAGTAGTTGAAGTCTTTGGTTCTTTTAATTATGATGATTTTGGCTCACATTTAACAAAAACCCACCAATTCACTATCTCAACAAATTAGAATACTTCATAAGACCAATAAAAAAACATTTTTAGTGAATTGTTGGCCTTCTGGAAAGTATGTTACGCAATACTTGGTAGGGGCTCCTTTTGCTTTAATTACTGCCTCAATTCGGCGTGGCATGGAGGTGATCAGTTTGTGGCACTGCTGAGGTGGTATGGAAGCCCAGGTTTCTTTGACAGTGGCCTTCAGCTCATCTGCATTTTTTGGTCTCTTGTTTCTCATTTTTCTCTTGACAATACCTCATAGATTCTCTATGGGGTTCAGGTCTGGTGAGTTTGCTGGCCAGTCAAGCACACCAACACCATGGTCATTTAACCAACTTTTGGTGCTTTTGGCAGTGTTCACTGACAAGCTGCGCAAAAAATCGCGCGAATATGAACGTGGTTTAGCGCAGCTCGTCAGTGAACAACGGCTCTGTGTAGTTAATGCTGCTCAATGTGAAAGCCCACAGGTGATGGAGATTTACCGCTGATTACAGAACCGGTTTTACTGATAAGATGCACGTTAAATATCGCATGCGATTAATCTTGCAGCCCTAGATGTATGTTAGCTATAGTTTCATTTATTAAATCCCTTATATTCACAATTAATTGTGCTGCTCACAATTCGGGGGTCACTGAATGTTGAATCTTGCTACATGCTAAATTACTGCTAGTACTGCATAAAGTAGGTAAAGCTACTGTTCCTTGGCCAGGAAAATAATCTTTCCTTGAATTGATAAATGATTATATTGTCTGCTCGGTGGACGGACAGATCAAATAATTGTAATATTGATTCTGCTACAGTTAATTCTAAGATCTAACCTAAATATTTATTATTAATTATAACCAGTTATAATTAATTATTAATATTTCCCTTTTGAGCTAATTTGCTACAAGATGCATCTGAATAAGCATATGTGTTCTCTTTTTGATTTAAAATTATTGATGTGCACTCGTGACACAATTTAATACATTTACTGTCAATTTACTATTTTTACTGTAAATTTTGTAATTTTGTTTTAACATAAATCATTTGTCAGATATCGATGCTGGAGTCTGAAGTCTTGAAGTAAACACCAAACACCTGCTTCTCATGTGTTTGTTTTGCGATCTAGCTAGTTTTCAATCAGCTTCCTTGTTGGTTAAATTGTGCCATGTTAAGGACAGGGTTTAGAGTAAGTGCTGCAGGGCTTCTGGCCCGACAGTGGAAACAGCTTGATTTTGGACTCGCAGCTTGATGTCCAAAGCTATTGGCTCATTGATAACCCTGGCTCGCACTGGCCTGACAGTGGAAAAGTGGTAAAATAAAAACAATTATGTATTTGTGGTGAAATTACTATTTGTGTCAATTAGGGCTGCCCCTGACTAAAGATTTTTCTAGTTGTCTAGTAGTTGACTATTGGACTATATATAATAACATTAAATATTTTTTTCATTAGGTTAGATATTTATTATTAATCACTCTATCCCCTTTCTCTATTCCAACACTGGTACGATATATTGTTACGATCGACAGGCATTGTTGGCAGCGGCTATTTACTTCACCTCCGCCCACTAACGTGACAAAATTACAAAAGACACCTGCTGAGTAACATTTCCAAGTGGTAACGCGGGTTGCATAATGTTTTTGATGCGAGCGACCCGAGTTTGCGTCCGCCTTTTGCCGAAATCGTTCTTCTCCCTTTTTACATCTCATATCACATCGGAAATACTTTTGTTTTCAACAAAAATTAAAATAATGGAAATAATCAAAAATTCAAAATAAAGTATCAGGTAGGGTTAGGTGTATCTGAGCAGCAGATACTGATGCTTTGTTTACTTTGCTGTGGGAGTGCAGCAGCCGTGAGAAGTGAAAACACGGAATTGAGTTTAATTTATATGGACTCTGAATGAGCCAAGTGGAACAGATTTGAGGAAGCAGCAGCATGGAATTCAAGACTGTAGCTAAATGGAGTTTAATTTCAGAAGTAGAACTCGTTCAGATCGTCTGCCAGGTGTTGATTCTCCGCAGTGCTGGGGGATGGTGTCTTGTAATTGGTGATTTCTTTTAGACTTTTCCACACTGATGCCGAGTCGCTGGAAGTGAACTGAGTCTTTATTTTTCCAGAATAATTCCTCTTTGCCACTCTGATCTCCTTTTCCAGTGTGTATTTAGCCTGTTTATACAAGACATTATCCCCCTTCCTGTAAGCATCTTTTTTGGCCTGACAGAGCTGTCTGAGTTTTGCAGTGAACCATGGTTCATCATTGTTGTAAGTTAAATGAGTCCTGGTAGGAATGCACATGTCTTCACAGAAACTGATATGAGATGTTACAGTCTCTGTGAGCTCGTCCAGATCGGTGGCAGCAGCTTCAAAAACACTCCAATCAGTGAGGTCAAAACAAGCTTGTAA
>NW_015506480.1:112954-125215 GCF_001515645.1 Sinocyclocheilus grahami | reverse complement strand
GCAATCTGCTCTAAACAGCTGAAAGCCCGGGAGACTCAACGCACTGTCCGGAATGGCGTCTTTCAGCCAGGTTTCCATGGAACACAGAGCAGCAGAGTTTGAAAAATCCTTATTTGTCTGGGAGACCAGAAGGAGTTCGTCCGTTTTGTTGGGTAGAGAGTGGAGGTTCGCCAGATGGATGCTTGGCAACGGCGTTCTGAATCCGCGTTGTCTGAGCTTCACGAGCGCGCCGGCTCGCTTCCCCCGTCTGCGCGTCCTGAAGCGCTTGATCAGCGCAGCAGCTCCCCCGACAACAATGTCCAGCAAAACATCCGAATAGTCGAAAACCGGTGAAATATCGGGTGGTGTGTACTTCCGAATGTCCAGCAATTCGTCTCTGGTGAAACTGACTGCAGGGATATAACTAAATACAGGACAAACTAACAAAAACATAAAAACAACTGCGGAGCACGCCACGGAGGCAGCCATCAGCGTCGGCGCCATCTTACATTTTTAAGGGCATTCGTCATGTGGAATGGATTTGACTGACGACGCTCTGAAAAGTACACATATTCAATTAGAGATGGTAAAAGTGGGTGGGTCCAATATCATTGGTCTTCAAAAGTGGGTGGGTCCTGTCCCACCTTCATTCAATGGTTCTTATGCCTATGGTTCCATATAGCTTTCATATGGAACGCTTTGATGCCTTAAAAATGGGACGATTCCATGTTATACGGAATGGTTGGCAACCCTACCTGTTGATGCCGGGCCAGGGCAGGAAACAACATCCTCATCCTCGTTGGGCCTTGTGTCCGGCTGTCCATCAAGGCATGTTGTTTTACAGTGTTTATAGTGTATATAATGAGTTGTATTTGTAGGGGTTATTATAACACAATTCTTTAACACCCCCCCCCCCTCCATAGATTAAGACTATAAAAAAAAGTATTCTGCATCTATTTTTAGGTGTGCCAGCTGCCACTGTGGGTGGCACCGACACACCCTGGCACACACACACACACACACATTCACATTGCTGAGTATTGTTTGTTGATTGTAAGCATGTTACGTTTTCTAGTTTCTGTGTTCCTCCCCATGATTCCTTGTTTACCTTTGCCTTGACTACTTGTTTTGGATCTTGGACTGTTTATCTGGTTTTTACGATTGTTTTGCTGCCTGCCCTGACCATTGCCTGTTTACAGATTACTCTTTGTCTTTGCCTGGGATTTTATTGTTTGGACTGGACTCTGCCTGTTTGACCACATTTATGAATAAAACCTGCATTTGGATCCTCAACTCAGTTTCCACTCCTCCAACGTTACAGAATACTGAGCCTCAAACCCAGACCCAGTGGCTTTATTTAACGACCCAGACCATTCATGGACCCAGCAATAAGATTTGCCCTTCTTCGTCAAGGTAATAGGTGCCTCGAGGACCATATCCAGGACTCTCTAGATGTTGCTTATCACTCTGACTTCCCGGACTTTGCGCTCATAGATTTATTTTGTCATGGACTATATGAACTGTTAAGAACTGAATTAATCTATAATGGTCCTCGAGGCTCCCTATGTCAGTTTCTGGATTATGCCCTACTGTTGTGTGGTTCCCCCTTCACTGTGGCAGAAGCGGAGGACTGTAATACCCCAGGGGATTTTGGGAGGGATCAACATCGGCAAGCTCCAGTGGCCATGGAGCATGGGCCATCAGGGTTTTTTGTGTTTTCTGCACCTGCTTGTTCCATGGTTCGCACACCTGAACCTATTCTCAAAATGGCCTTCAGCCCAGAGACTTTTCAGAAAATGGCTGCCAGCCCAGAGACTTTCCACAAAATGGCTGCCGTTCTAGAGTCTCATCCCATCAAGCCTGCTATTCCAGAGTCTTGTCCCATCAAGCTTGCCAAGCCAGAGTCTGCTCACGTCATTCCTGCCAAGCCAGGGCCTCTTCACAACATGGCCACCACTCAAGAGTCTATTCATTTCAGGGCCGCCACGACTGAGTCCCCGGCCAAGATGGCTACCACGCCTGAACCTCATCATATCAGGGCCGGCACTCCAGAGCCTCCAGTCCTCATGGATATCAAGCCACAGCCTTCAGCCATCCCAGATGCCACTCTGATGTTCCCAGCCTATGTGAATGTCACAATCGAAGACACTAAAAGACACATTTTACAGGCAATTGAGGCTGATTTCTAGTGTGGCAGACCCACCGCTTTCTATGCGTTTGGGCCGCACACACCACCGTAGCTTCCCCAGATGTGGTAGCTTCCTCTGCCGAACCTCCCGAGGCAGTAGCACCCGCTCTAGTTCCCGGATCCATTCCCGAGCCTGTTCCAGTCCCCGAGTCCATTCACGAACTTGCTCCTGTCCTTGAGTCTGCTCTCGAGCCTGCTCCAGTTCCTCAGTCCCTGAGTCTGCTCCAGTCCCTGAGTCTGCTCCAAGTCTCTGACTCCACTTCCGAGCACACTCCACTACTTGAATCTGCTCTAGAGCTCACTCAAGTCCCAGAACCTCCAGAGGTGGTGGCGGTGTCCATTTCAGTACTACGTGGGTACTTATTTATGAACTCTCTGCCTGCCTTTTCACAGCCATGGATGCCATCTGTGAATTCTGTGACTGTCCCATCACGGCCAAGAAGATCGGTCCTGATCTCTATCTTTGTCCTATACTGACCAAGGATGTTGATTCTGAACTCTCTGACTGTCCCATTACGGCCGTTAATGAACTTAATGCCTTTCGAACTTTCGGCTGAGGAGGCCGTTTATGAATTCTGTTTGTCCTATCATGGCCAAAGAGGCCGTTTCTGAACTCTCCAGCCATGGCTAAGGAGGCCGGCTGTGAACCCTCTGATTGTCTTGTCACGGCCACAGAGGTCTTTGTTAACCTCTCTGTGCTCTCTGTTCCAGCCCAGCCTGAGCCATCTTGGTGGTCTCCTGCACCATCAGCTGCGCTGAAGTGGTCTGCTGTGGGGTTAGTCGTAACCATCTGCTCTGCTGTGGTGGTCTTTTGCTCTGCCCTGGTGGTCTTCAGCTCTGCCCGCTCCGCCCTGGTGGTCTTCAGCTCTGCCTACTCCGCCCTGGCTTCCTGCTCTGTCGGCTCTGCCCTGGCACCCAGTTCCCCCACTTCCACATGGACCTGGCCCTCCATCACTCCCCCTGTTCCGCCTCTGCTCCAACTCCTTCCTGGACTCATGTCTGTTCCTGTTGAGGAGCTTCTGGAAGCTGCTCCTTGGGGGGGCTCTGTTATGATTGCCAGATGGAATGCCCATGAATTCTGCTAGAGGGCACTCCATCCCTTACCATTACCACTCACCCCGAACTCCATTTCCCAGATACCCTCTGCCTAGGACCTAATCATCAGTCAATACCAGTTTCATATCAGGAGGACTATTTAAGATGCACACACACACTCACATTGCTGAGTATTGTTTGATTGTAAGCCTGTTTTGTTTTCTAGTTTCCATGTTCTTGTCCATGTTTTCCTTTGCCTTGCCCTTGTGTTTTTGGATCTTGAACTGTTTATCTGGATTTTATGTTTGTTTTGCTGCCTGCCCTGACCATTGCCTGTTTACGGATTCCTCTTTGTCTTTGCCTGGGATATTATTGTTTGCTGGTACTGGACCCTACCTGTCTGACCACGTTTACGAATAAAGCCTGCATTTGGATCCTCAACTCTGCTGTCATACTCCTAATGTTACACATTTCCGCCATGTTTGCAATTTTTAAACCGTTCTTATTTTGTAATTTTTTTTGTAGTTCTAATTTAATCCTCATCCAATGCACAATGTGATGTGGGCAATATTAGCCATTATAGTGTGCATGGATCTGCACTTCGATTTCCACTGGAAATAGTAAGCCATCCGGGTACCTTTGGAAACTCATTTCAACATACTATGATTTGGGACAAACTAATTCTGATTTTGAATGATATACTTCACACTTTCATGAAAAACACTCTGCTTGCATGATAAATTTATTTTTTAGAAATTCTCAATTTAATTTTTTAGAAAACAGAATAGGGGTAATAGTCTGTAAACAAATATTTTTCCATACTTTCCCAGACCTGGAAATTACTAAAATCAATTTCCATACTATTTCATAATACATAGAAACCTTGCTTTTTAGATTGTATTTGTCACTGCCAAGGTCATTGTTATGTCCATATGTAGGAACAGAGAGAAAGAGGTTAGATGGACAGTCAAGCTTTGACATACTTTAGCGGAACTGGAGAGGGCTGGAGATATTTCTGGGAAGTATCAAACATGTTTAGGAAGTCTGTGCACTGTATCCAAGGTCACTGGTTCTATGCTGGAAAGCTTTATTAGTCAAGATTACTTTCAGAATTTAGAGGTTTCCTTTGATGATTAATGGAGGTAGTGTGCTTCCTGCCTCAGAGTTTCAATTTCCTGTTGTTGTTTTCCGGCACTGCATCACCGCCTGGTGTGTTCGATGATGGAATGCTAAGGTGAGGTGCCATGGAATGGAGCCACAGGAAGAGAAAGTGGGTGAGCAGAGGGGGGAAAGGGGCCAGGCAGAAGCGCCAAGCAAAAGTTCTCTTAACAGGCCTCCTTTGAGTAGCTGTATGAAGTCAAGAAATCTGTCTGAACGTATTTAAACTTTTAAAATGTTTAACAGTACACACAAGTTCCAAATTTAATGATAATGTTGACCTTTCTTCAAACATTTAACTTCCCCATGTGGGGTTTATTTTTGCATCTGCTTTCAAAATAGACATTCCACAGACCTCCATAATATCTCTGTTTAAAGGGGTTGTACCCTCAAACAAGGTGGAGTTTTAAAAAAAAAAAAGCGTTTTTTGTAAAGCTTTTGTAAAGCGATAGTCTGATCATTTAGGAGTAGGAATACTCTAGTGAAAAAATTAATATACTTAATTGTATTTAAAATATATTTATTTCATGATAAGTATACTAAAAATAGATTGGCATGTCTATACTACCTGAAAATACATTCTAAATGTAGTTATTTCATGCTTTCATCTAGCACACACTTAGTGCACTACAAATTAATTTGTAAAATACTATACTTTTTTAAAATGCATTTGGGGAAGGATGAAATATATATATTCATCCTTAAGAAAGTACACTGGCTAGGTTCTTAATTCCATCTACAACATGTTTTAAAAAAGAGATTTTCATGATGGTGTTCTCTGAGCACAAAAAAACCCTTTAAATATGACCTACACACGCGCACATACACTCGTGCACACACACCCCCATATAAACCAACTGGATGAAACCTTTGAAAGAGGATGCTCACTTCATAACCCCAATGACATGTCCATGCTCACTCAGTCCAAAAATAAGGGATGAATGAAGCAACTCATCCTATGATCCTGTAGCTGTATAAAGGCCATTTTAATGTATGTCTGTGGGGATTGTTTGTACTGTATGTTGTCATATCATTAAGGATGCTGTATGAGTTCTCACCTAAGACTATGGCACAAAAGACAATATCACATTCTTTGTATTGATATTTGTTTGTTCCTTTGCCCCTTAAAAGTGTCTTAATAAGTATTGTAATAATATGATTTTAATATCTGCCTAAATATTGGCTACAGTATGTTCAGTTTCTCCTCACCTAACTTTCACAAGCTGTGAAATTTACCAACAATCAGTTTTGCTGTACTTTTGCTAAACATCTGAACTCACTAAAGTGCACACTATGGGAATCTGTGATGCAGACTTGGAACATTTTTCTGAAGAAACCTTTAGTCTAGAAACTCATTCCAGCTAAAGACACAAGTCTCACCATGTATTTCAAATCTGAGAATAATGAAATTATTTTAAGATGATGCTGTGTAATTTTTTTTAATGAGACTTTTTTTGGGGGGCAAATCAAAGAAAATGAGATAAACATATAGTATGTTTCTTCTAGGTGCTGTAAGGGCAGAATTTCCAAACGCAACTTTTGCCTACAGCGCAATGAGCAATTTGCAAATAAAACAATTTAATTAGTTAAATATTGTAGTAATACTTTAGTAATTTCTTTTTATTGAATCCTCTGTTGACCTGTTATGATTAATACACTGTATTTGAGTTCGACTTGAGTATAAAAATAGTATAGATAAAAATAAATGTTTTGAGTTGCAAATAATAATAATAATTCATAATAATGCAGTGATTTTTTTATAATTATCACCTTTACATTTTTAAATAATTTAACCACACTTCACATTTAGTGCTTTTCACAATTTTGCATGGTTGCAAAGCAGCTTTACATACATACAGAAAGTAGTTACAAAAGTAAAGATGTAAACAACATATGGCTAGTTAGTTTGAAATGGTGAAAGACATTCTCGTACTTGATCAGAGGGTTTATTTTAGTACAGTATATTCCAAATACACGCCAATGTGTCACAGATAGGCCAGGCTCAGCCACCTCCCAATCACAGCGAACACCATCACCTGAGTACTGATCACACGCACCTGTCACTAATCTGCAATCATCATCAGCTCCTCTTTAAAAGCACAAACCTCACTTCACTCCAGTGTCTGGTCTCGTTTCAATGAAGTGGACTCTCTCTATGCTATCTGTGAGAGACATTGAAAGACTTACCTGCCTGTTATACTTACCTCCTGTGTTTCCTCCAGTGTGTTCTCCTGTGTTCCATTCCCTTGTCACCCAGTCATCAGCTCTGTAGATTTTCCGTGTACTCATCATCTGAGGTGTGTGCAGTCCTCTGTCTCCCTTCCACGATCTCCTGTGAAATCCAAATATGGTGTTACTCTCCTCATCTTCCCTAAAGATTGATATAAAGCTCAAATACTCACCTGCCTGTACCATCTGCATCATTTGCTGAAAATGAACACCTCTTGTATTTTTCTAATCCTCTGAGTCTCCTTCCGTAACACAATGCACCTGAACCAACATACTTTTTTTTTTCTCCATTAATGGTTCTTTAATGTCCTGTACAGACAACAGCAACATTGCACTTTGAAATGTGGACTGCAGCCTTTTGGGCTGTTAAAATATTATGAATTACTAAACAAATTATTACGGATGGTTTTACTCCATATGCATTCACTGAAACATAAGCAGTTCTGCACGTTCACATTCTTCCACCAACGAATGGAACTGTGCCGCTTACATTAAGACTACTCAGCAATTCACAGTCTTTAAATCCATATAATTTGTGCTTTCATCGATGGAAAATGTCTGTTTACTTGTAATAGTACTTAGTAGTATAGTATAGGGCTGAACGATTTTGGAAAATAATCTAATAGCGATTTTTTTTTTCCAATATTGCGATTTAATATGCAATTTTTTTTTTAAAGCTCTTTATGTTCTGTATTATTCAACAAAGACAAGCTATAAATCATAGTATAGTATGACCAACACAATATTAGATAGATTAAACATAAATGTTCTTTTCTCTAGGCCAGGTCTATATGTTGCGATGAAATTAGGTGTTGCATGAATTGATATGAATTAAATTTTTATTTAACAACTACAATCACAGTATATTGACTGATTTGTTGAACTCCCAACCTTGTAAGCATGTAATCCTCTGCGATTGAAAAATCGTGTTTTTCACATCGCTATATTATCGAAAATGCAATTAATCGTTCAGCCCTAGTACAGTATAAAAAGAACACAAAGTAATCACAGTTTTTCCCAGCGCATGTCTGCTTTGGTGGCCATCTAATAAAGCGAGTACGCTTGTGTCGCAGCGACTCAGGTTCGAATCCAGTCCATAGTGTTTCCTACATTCATTGTTCAAATGTCTGTCCCCAGTGTGTCACTGATGTTCTCCGGGTGAATTAGTTAGCTGGTATGCTGGGAATGTTAGTAAAAGACGAATTGTAAAGCTGTGCCATAATTTATAAAGATTCATTATTTGCTGTAAAAGCACACAATAAGGATGTTATTAGCATACTTCAAGTTTACTTTGAATGCCATTGCAGTGCGTTTTAAAGTTACTAAAAGTAAAGGATAGTATGACCTCAGTTTGTTATTAGTATAATATTAATGCATGTTTAACACTCTTAAAGTGTAATTGTAATGTCAGCAAAATACATCTGATGTTTATGCTGAGTGAATTCTGCATTTCAAAACCCACTTACGCTCAGGTGCGTTTTTTGGTATTTTTGCCTAAATTTGACATACTCAAATTCAAATGTTTACCCTACACACATACAGTGGAGGAAATAAAAAAAAAAATGGTTTAATTGTAAAGAAAACCATTTGAACTTCATAATATGAGTGTAATTCTTTATAAATAACATTATATATATTTCAAATATTACAATAAACACAAAAAAACATAGGCGCTTTTTGATTTTTAAAAAAATATATATTTTTTTAAATCTGTAATTCAGGTTCTATTAGGTCCAGCTCTTTGCAATTTACGTTGTTTGATGCCATTAGACGCCAAAATATACCAGAAAAAAGAATCTTTCAAATAACAGCTTCTAAACAGGAGTTATTGCATTATAAGTGAAGCGAGTAAAATTGTCCTTTTTTGCATATATTCATGTCATTTTGAGTTTCCTTTGCAAAAACAGGCTTTATAAAACACTTTACCCCAATAATTCTATTTTACTATGTGCCATAAGCACTTTTCTTGATTATTGATTGAATAATGGTTCATTTTTATGTTTTTCTAAGTAGTACCGTAATATACAAAATGGCATAAGCGAATTGGACCAATTTCAGATTTTGTGTTTTCTACAATCCAGTGTTATTCTTTCAGGATACAGAAGACTGAATACATTATAAAATAAATCTGGTCTATCACAATCTAAAATAGAATCCACATCCTCCAGCTTTATATCATTCCATTTATGTGCATTCTGTATTGGTATACTGATTCAGAGCATCTTCTTACCTCATCAGCTGAGCCATCCCTGCATCCAACTACCTCTTCCTGCCAACATCTTTGCATCCCTGGACCAGAGCTGAGCTAAAATGATAGCCGTGGCTGCTGTGACCTTCAGAGTGTGAAACAAACAAATAAATTATCATTCACACAGTGCTGTAATGATTCCATGTATATTTACTGTATATTTTCTGTCAATAAACAGTTTTATCCGATTGTTAGCTGTGCTATCACATTTCAAAATAAAGATTCAAAGATCACAAACGGAGAAAACATGCTGATAAAGCCTCACCAGACACGTGTCCATTCCTCTCCACGGCGCCGCTGAACGTTCTTCATCATATACAACTTGTAATATGATTATCATAGATTGATATTCTCCGAGCCGCATTTGCTTTTCCGCGTGGCCGTTTTGCTCTCAAACCAGTCTGAAACTACAAGTCCCAAAGAACAACACGCTGCGAGGAGAGCTGTCCCGGATCCGGATGCGTGTCAGCCCCCTCGACCACCCTCCCCTGCTGTTGACGCAGAGGTGTCAAATTTAAAAAATTGGCCCGACGTGAGTGTGTCATAAAACCTGACCAACTGCAATCAACAGACTCATCAGAGTTCTAAAAGATCAGACTTGCCTGGCATTAGAGCTTATGATTTGAAGAGCGTGTCTGTGGCAGAAAGTGCGCATGTTTTTTCTGGTGCGCATCTGGACAAAACGCTATATATCTCACCGATGGAAGCACGCAGAAATGTGAAAATGGTCATGTTTGAAAGAAGAGATCCTAATCTAAAAGATAATATAGAGTATATAGATATCTGTGGCTGTTTGCGGCTGACTGAAGCAGTGCTACAAGTAGGAATGTAACCCATACAAAAATGTGCTTAGAGGTGAGAAATTTCACAACGTGATTCTATTGAAGATCATTCGATCTGTGATTGTCACACAATGAAATAATCTACAAAGTCAAATTCCTGAGAATGAGAACGTTCTTGTGATATATAACTTGACTGTTTTGTGAAAAATATATAAAATACACATTCTTCGGAAAAATTATTCGCAATCATTAGGCGGAAATTTGTGTGTGGGACAAATACATTTCTAAGCTTAATTTTACTACTTTATGAATCCTAAAACCAAGATTTATGTGCATCTTTCTTTGTAAAGAAGACACTCCAAGCTTTCAAATGCACCCATATATGGGCTAATACCATATAAGGAAGGCTATGTAAATGAAGCATAAACATTTTTAACGCGGAGTCTAAGTACAAGGGATATTTAAAGTGTTCTTAAGTATACTTAAAATAGTTCCACTTTAGCACAGACAATTATATTTATTACAACTTTAGTTGTACTTAAGCACTGCTTTGGCACAACTAAAATGCATTTAGTACAACATTAGTTTAACAGACTTTAAGTATATCAATTTACAGTGTGTGCCACAAATACATTTAGTTATACTAAAGTACATACGAATAAATTGTGCTTAAGTATACTATTTATACACTAGGGTACCAATAATCTTACTAGCCAAATGAGTTATCTTTAAAAGTTTGAAAGTCTTAATAAGTCTTAAAAATGTATTAACATCTGTAAGCATGTGAAAGAAACAAATGGCACCATACATAAGAACTGGCTCAATAATACTTTGATACAAGAGAAGAAGGAGACGAGGCTGAACAGACAAGTGCTTAAGTTTAAGGAGAACTGTAAGTCTCTGTTAACAGCACTTGTAGATACCTAGAATATGCTGATTAAAATTGAGATGATCATCCAATGTAATGCCAAGGTATCTAAAATAATCCACCCTTTCAACCATCTCTCCATTGATAATAATACCGGAACGGATCTGTGTTTTGGAGGAGCTAAAATCCAGATCTTTAGTCTTTGAAATATTAAGGTGAAGAAAATTATCATCACACCATGTACTAAAGTATGTTATGGAATGGTGATACTCCAAAAAATAATCATTATCCCTGTTATTGAGCAGCGCAAGAATGGCTGTGTCATCTGCATATTTAAATATTGAAGTTGTTTTGTAGATGTTTATATTACTTTTTTATCATGTTATTTTGGTTTGTGACAGGCTAAATACCACAAAGATGGAGGATTGTCATCTAGTCAGAACACTCAATGTGCATCAGGCAAGAGCGTGGCATGGAAGGGTCCCCGCACAGTGGAGCTGCAGAAGAACTCTCAGGGCTTCGGTTTCACATTACGGCACTTCATAGTCTATCCACCGGAGTCTGCCCTCCACACTAACCTGAAGGTAACAAAAAAGCCATTAAAGATGAAAATGAAAATTTAAATTAAGTTGATACTGAAGTCCACGTTTGCTTCGCAAGTAAATATTATGGCTTGTTTTTTGAGAATATATCTTGAATTAAATGTATTTTCGTACCCCATCACAACATTTGATTTATGTGTTTAAAAAAGGGAGAAAAGAAATAGATAGATAGATAGATATGTTCTTTTCTCCCTTTTTTAGATAGATAGATAATTTATTTGTCCTCAGAGAGGAAATTCATTTTCACAGAGGGTGCGTATATAGCACCAAGACAGCTGATAGTCTGATCATTTACAGTAGGAATACAAATAATTTTACTAGCCAAATAAGTTACCTTTAAAAGTTTGCTCTTATTAACAACCGTAAGCATATGTAAGAAACAAATGGCACCATACATAAGAACTGGCTCAATAATACTTCGATACTGGAGAAGAAGGAGACGAGGCTGAACAGACAAGTGCTTAAGTTTACGGAGAACTGTAAGTCTCTGTTGACAGCACTTGTAGATACTTAGAATATGCTGATTAAAATTGAGATGATCATCCAATGTAATGCCAACCCAGCCGGCATTTCAATGCTGATTCACCATTGAATCAACATCTGGTACCATGGTTGAATCAACATTGAATTATGTTTTGATTTTGCAAATTGGATCAGCATTGATTTTGTGACATTGTTTCACCATTGAAATTGCAACGTTTTTTCACTGTCATACCATGTATGGGTGAATTAAGGTCTTTCGTTGAATTAACATTGAAATAGGTGTTGATTTTGCTAACTGAATTAATGTTGATAACACAATGTTTCACTGTCTTACCATTCAACATAGGTGAATACACAACTGTACGTTCAATTAGAACCACTGATCTACATACAGTGGGTTCGGAAAGTATTCAGACCCCCTTAAATTTTTCACTCTTTGTTATATTGCAGCCATTTGCGAAATTCATTTAAGTAAAAAATTTTTCCTCATTAATGTACACACAGCACCCCATATTGACAGAAAAACACAGAATTGTTGACATTTTTGCAGATTTATTAAAAAAGAAAAACTGAAATATCACATGGTCCTAAGTATTCAGACCCTTTGCTCAGTATTTAGTAGAAGCACCCTTTTGATCTAATACAGCCATGAGTCTTATTGGGAAAGATGCAACAAGTTTTTCACACAT
>NW_015506480.1:112669-112891 GCF_001515645.1 Sinocyclocheilus grahami | reverse complement strand
GTCGATTGCAGCATCGGAGGGTGAGCCAGGGCTTTCTGGAGAGGAAGAATCGGCTGCGCTGCTCTCCTCCGGGACCGTGGCAATGCCTGAATCGGATCCCGAAATAATGGCTATGCTTTCCCGGGCCGCCGTAGGGGTAGGGCTCGAGTGAAGACTTTCACCGTGTCCCGAGCCCTCAAGGTTGCACGATTGGTTCTCGGGGTGGTCCGCGCTGGTTCTCAG
>NW_015506480.1:111748-112523 GCF_001515645.1 Sinocyclocheilus grahami | reverse complement strand
GAGGTGCATGAGGAGCTCAACAGGTCGTGGACGGCTCCTTTTTACTGCCGGAAACTGATTTGCTGGATCCTCCTCCCTCACCACCCTTGATGGTGGGGCAGCTAGGGGGTTACAAGGGTCCCCCCGGTGGAGCGGTCAGTTGCGATGCAGCTGTTTCATAATACCGCCTCCAACTGGCAACCGTCGCCGAGGGCGGCCCCCCTGCCACCGCCGAAACAGGAGCAGCGCTCCTGCGGCCTCCAGCAAAGCTGTGCCATGGATCCGGTCGCAGGGCAGCCGCCCCGCCCGTCCAGGCCCCCGCCAAACCTGGTGGCAAGCGAGAGAGCAAGAGGCCCGGAGACGGGCGACCCAGAGTTGGAGGGACGTGCTCTTCAGGAGATGGTAAGCACACCACTCCCTCCCCCGGAGGAGGGCCGGCTGGAGAATCTTTTCATCTTTTTCCACCACTGACTTCTCGGTCAGTGGTACCCAAATTCTTGACAAAGAGCAATTCCTCTATTTCTGGGTCCCCAGAGGGGACGGGGGGTTGTGGACGATCTAGTGCGTATCACACTCAGAAGGACGAGCATATCAGTACGAGGTCCTGCCTTCCGGGCTGTCCCTGTTGCCCCGTGTCTTCACGTAAGTTGCGGAGGTATCCCTTGTTCCCTTGAGAGAACAGAGCATTCGCAGTCTCAACTTCTTCTCACCGAGAAGGCCCCCGAAGATGCCCGATCGTAGTTGTGCTGTCTTTTTTGCAGCAAGGGCTGGAGCGAAGGCTGTCTCCCTCCACCCT
>NW_015506480.1:90985-111336 GCF_001515645.1 Sinocyclocheilus grahami | reverse complement strand
CCCGTGTTTTCCCGGCAGACTTCCGTAACGCCCCTGTTCCAAGTAGAACGGGTACGTTTTCCCAGTGTTATCAAGTCTTACTCATTGGGTAGTGCCATAGCAGCAGTAGCTGTTCCTCTTGTGAAGAAGTCTTGGCCTACGCCAAAAAAAAGGGAGTCAGGTGGCTTCCACAGGACACTGGAAGGGGCAGTAGCTGTGGCCCTTTGGTAGGATCCCAATTTCGTCGGTCATCCGATGTGACGTCGAGAGTGAAAGGGAACGTCTCGGTTACGTATGGTAACCCTCGTTCCCTGAAGGAGGGAACGGAGACGTCACGTCCCATCGCCACAGCTCCTGTACCACCGCTGAGCGGCCGGGTCACCGGCTCGGCTCCTCAGCGAAAATCTGAATATGCGCTGCATCTGCTGCCTACTTATACTCACGCTGCGATCAGCAGCAGCTGGATGCAATAATCGTATGCCAATGTGCATTGGCTCGTTTAGTTTACACTCGAAGTAGATTGGTCCCTCTAAGCGAGATCCCAATTTCGTCAGTCATCCGACGTGACGTCTCCGTTCCCTCCTTCAGGGAATGAGGGTTACCATACGTAACCGAGACGTTCTCTATTATAGATCAATGATTAGAACCTAGTTTGCATTTAGATCAACACTGTACATACATAAAAGTTAAAAACAATTAAATGACTGGCAGCAATGGCTTTACAATCAACTTCAATAAACTACCACATGCTCAATATTGTAAAACAACAGTTTTATTTTGGAAACCTATACTGTATAAAACAGATAAAAATAATCTCAAACTTAGTTTGCAATTTTTGTGCTTGGATGTATTGTTAAAAACATGTAGAAGAACAATCGAAATACAATATTTAAAGACCCCCCCCCCCAAAAAAAAGCCTACATTTTTTTAAACACTTAATAATAATAATTTAAAGCCTTTAATGTTATTTTTTAAAAATAAAAAATGCCAAAATTCCCTTTAAATGTTCACTTTCATTCATGAAGAAGACAGGGAAATAAATTGTATCCTGGTGGAAAACAAAGACTTAAGATGAAAATGGCATGAAATTACCATTATATCCAGAAGATGGCAGCAGAGGATTGCGGAGGAGAGCATTAGCTCAGTTGCCATTTAAACTCCCTAGTTTTCCTCACGTATTGCTTTTGAATTTATTGTAAAATGACTATGAAGTATAGCAAGTGCAGGAAGTCACAAAGTCTCATGTCATTTAAAACTAAAAAAATAAATAAGCCCAGACACCAACAGCCTATTAGGGTTAATTAGTTAAATACCTAAAGGGTTAGTTCACCCAAAAATGAAAATTAGCCTGTGTTTTACTCACCCTCGAGGCATCCAAGGTGTATATGACTTTCTTCTTTCAGACGAATCCAGTCGGAGTTATACAGGCGCATCTCAATAAAATAGAATGTCGTGGAAAAGTTCATTTATTTCAGTAATTCAACTCAAATTGTGAAACTCATGTATTAAGTAAATTAAATGCACACAGACTGAAGTAGTTTAAGTCTTTGGTTCTTTTAATTGTGATGATTTTGGCTCACATTTAACAAAAACCCACCAATTCACTATCTCAACAAATTAGAATATGGTGACATGCCAATCAGCTAATCAACTCAAAACACCTGCAAAGGTTTCCTGAGCCTTCAAAATGGTCTCTCAGTTTGGTTCACTAGGCTACACAATCATGGGGAAGACTGCTGATCTGACAGTTGTCCAGAAGACAATCATTGACACCCTTCACAAGGAGGGTAAGCCGCAAACATTCATTGCCAAAGAAGCTGGCTGTTCACAGAGTGCTGTATCCAAGCATGTTAACAGAAAGTTGAGTGGAAGGAAAAAGTGTGGAAGAAAAAGATGCACAATCAACCGAGAGAACCGCAAGCCTTATGAGGATTGTCAGGTAAAATCGATTCAAGAATTTGAGTGAACTTCACAAGGAATGGACTGAGGCTGGGCATACTTTCCAGAAGGCCAACAATTCACTAAAAATGTTTATTTTATTGGTCTTATGAAGTATTCTAATTTGTTGAGATAGTGAATTGGTGGGTTTTTGTTAAATGTCAGCCAAAATCATCACAATTAAAAGAACCAAAGACTTAAACTACTTCAGTCTGTGTGCATTGAATTTATTTAATACACAAGTTTCACAATTTGAGTTGAATTACTGAAATAAATTAACTTTTCCACGACGTTCTAATTTATTGAGATGCACCTGTATAAACAATTGTCCTGGCTATTCCAAGCTCTATCATTGCAGTCAGCGGGTGTTTCTGTTGAACGGTCCACAAACGGAGGAACGGCTTCCGCGTATGACAGATACTGGAAGTGAGAGAAAAGTGTTTATTACATTTGAAATATGGATATTTTTCTTATGAAAAGGCATGGACTCGCTACAGGAGGCCTTTATTCACCCCTTGAAACTTGCAAGCCCTGTAATTTCTTGATTACCAGATGATGCTGAATTGAGTTAAAGGCAGAACTATAATAAAAAAAAGAAATCTAGCATAATTTCCAGGGACGCCCAGATGTTGAAGTAAACAGTGCAGAAGACAAGCCACTGCATCATCTGTACCTTTTTTCTGCTTGTATGCAAATTGAAGACAGTCCAAAAATTGCAACACATGTGGAAGAACAGTGTTGGGTGTACAGTAACGTGTTACTGAAATTAAATTACTTATCCAATGAAAAAAGTAAAGTAAGGGATTACGGTTCATTTTTAAGTAATTTAATTACAGTTACTTATAAAGTATTTGCGTTACAGTTCTAAAATCAATTTCTCGTCTAAAGATAAAATTGAATGCAGTTTCTTTAACCCTCTGTGTGCCGGCACGTTCACTTGCAGTTTTTCCTGATAAGAGAGAAAAGGACCTAAAATACCCAGATACAGATAAGACTAAAATCAATCGAATCTATAAATGGTATAGTTTTATTTGTGTACACTGACAATAACAAAATAAACAAAACAAACAGGGTGCGCTTTCTGCCGTTTTGGTCTCTGTGAACTTCTTTCTGAAACGCGTCACAAAAACGAACCGAGACTCGGTGAATTCCTGACTCACAGACGTGAGAAATAGATAAATATTATATAAATATAATAAATAATAAAGTACCTTTGTGCGGCTGTAGCATAAGTATGCATAGTTATTCAGATCGCATGTAGCAAATTTAATGGCAGCAGCATGCATAGCAAATTCATATGCAATGTTAGAAATAATATTAGCAGCAGGAAGTCAAATTGTTGCTAATATAGCAGCAGCAGCAGAAAGTACTTTAGTTGCTTGAAATGTCAGTGATAACGCATGGGGTAAGTAACTATTTTAAGTGAAATAGGCATTTTATTTATTTGCTATTTAACAGGGCTTACAGTAGATTTTGTGCACTCTTCAAAGCGAAATAGGCATTATTTGTTTGTGTTGCTTGTTAATAAAGACGCTTATAGCAATTCTAAGTATATTTGTGCAGCTGTAGCAGCAGCACGCATAAAATTCAGACGCAATGTTAGAAATATTAGCAGCAGTCTGCAAGGCAATCCAGTTATCACTGTTGCGTATATAGCAGTGGCAACAGAAACTACATTTAGTTGCATGAAATTTCAGTGATAAGATAACGCTTGGATGGTAGTGAACTTTTTAGGTGAAATAGGCATTTTATTACTTTGCTATTCAACTCAACAGGGTTTATAGAAATTTTCAAAGTGAAAAATGCATTATTTATAAAGGGGCAGTAGCAATTCTAAGTACTTTTGTGCAGCAGCAGTATGCATATCTATTCAGATCGCAATGTTAGCACATTTTATAGCATGCATAGCAAATTCAGATGCAAGGTTACTTAGAAATAATATTAGTAGCAGCATGCATAGCAAGTCATATTAGCAGAAAGTGCTTTAGTTGCATGACATTTTTGTGATAAATCATGGAGGGTAAATTTAACTCTATAAAGTGCAATAGGCATTTATTACTTTGCTTATTCAACAGGGCTTACAGCAGGTTTCGTGCAGCAGCAGTAGATTATGCTTAATAAATTCTGATTAAATATTACAACCGCAACAGCTTGCACAGTAAATTCCTATTACAACATGTCTATAGAAAACTTGAAGTGTCTACTTTTAAATGAACCAATTCAAATCGAAAACGAATATTCTCTCATTATGTAATCCGTATGAAACTAAAGCCAGGTACAGTCTTTCCCGTCTCAGAGCTCATTATCTGCAGCAATACCTGCGTGCAAACGCCCTCATCATATAGATACAAAAAATAGATTAAAAAATGTCATCTACTTTTCATTGACTTTGGAAGAAGACTTGGAACTGTGAAAATGACAAAGCATATGTCCATGAATTTTTTATTTTTTTTGTGAGGAGTGGACAAAATTAGTATTAGTGTTTGCTAATGTTGTATACATTTCAGCGTGTATGAAATATGGTACTAATTGCTTTGTAAAGTTTAATGCTTACAGCTTGATACATGTAGGCCTACCCCTTGTCTCAAGGACAAGGCTTAACCCGTTTGTGCCCAAATATTTCTGAATGGTTTTCATGCATATAGTCATGTTAATAGTGTCCTATGTGAACATGTTCTGCATTTATTTTCCCCAGCTTTTTTTTTCTTCTTCTTGAAAATCGTATTTGAATGTGCGGCAACTATAGTTGCCAGTGGGCGAGCACTTCGCATCTAACTCAAAATAACTGCTTTCAACAGATCAATCTTTATCCATAAACACATTTATTTTGCATAAAAGTCGAAGAACAGTCCATGAAAACCCCCAAAAAGTTGCATCTATCTTATAATCTCTTGAATATGAAAACACAACAAATCCAAAGTCTTAAAGTGGTGGAATATAGTGCAGAACAAGGTGCAGCCATTAAGTTGCCCCAACAGGGTATTGTGTGTCAAAAAGTTAAATAAAAATAAATAAATAAAAATAAATAGAATGAAGAAAATATTACATCTATATAATAAAAAAGGTATACCTGAAAGAAAATTATGCATTTAACTGTTTGGTTACCAACTTTCTGCAAAATATCTTCTTTTGTGCTCAACAGAAGAAAGAATCTCATAGGTTTGCAACTTGAGGGTGACTAAATGATGACACAATTCCCATTTTTGGGTGAACATTCCCTTACATAAGCAGTTTTAGTATAAGTAGCCTACAAGGAGTACTGCAGTGAAGGTACAAGTAGTTTTATAAATGTACATAAACATATTTGCACACTATAATATGTGATGTAAATATGTCAAATATCAAATATTTTATGAATATTTTTATGAATGAATATAATGAATATAATTTATGAATATATATTTTTTTATTTAACCACTGTATTTTTAAATTAACCAAATTTATTGAGACAAACAACAAATATTTTTTGTTTTAACAGTCAAACACAAAAAAATTAAACAAATATCTAATTTATAATGTTTTATGTGCAGATTAAATAGGTTTTAAGGAAACTTTTGGCTCGTCTCCCGAGGCCACAGGAGGGCGCAATGAGCAAAATAATGCAGCACATTTAAATTGTCAATGCAAGCAAATAAATGTCTATATAAAAACCTGCATTATGTATAAATGTACTCAAATAAATCAAATATAATTTCATACATTGCATAAACAATTATGAACAAAACAGCATCATGTATTTATGCATTGCTTAATACAAAGAGCCGAATCGCCCATCACGCAGATTTCATTAAAAAACATAAGAGACGCAGTGAAAGGGAATAAACCGGCATTTTTTCTAAAAGTTTAAACTGTTTTAAATTTGCATGGCTACATCTCTTGTGTGAGACGCGAGTGCAGCAGTCATATTTGTCCGTCTAAAAATGAATATGCATCTGTGTGAATGGCTTGGTTTCGGGTTTCACCCAATCAAGATCTTCTCCGCATTGAGCTTCTATATTTCTCTAATATTTTGAATGCATAACACAGCAGCTGCGCATCTCGTGGGCTAGACTAACAAAACATTCAAATGCAACAACTCACTAACATCATTATCACTGCATCTCATGCTCCACTGATGACGCTCCCTGACGCACTCCTAACATTCAAATGCAAATGTTTATTTTAAACTTGACTAATATTCATTTTTTTTTATTCACAATCTCCTCATCAAAGGCAGGCACAGCACTGAGTTTAGCATGTGTTCGTGTTTGTGTGTGCTGTCTGCGTCACTAATAGTACGTGCCTATCGTGCACTATATCGTAAATTTTTTATATCGTTATCGAAGAAAGTGTACCGTCGATAAATATCAATACCGTTTTATCGCCCATGCCTAATCATAAGCTATTTGTCATTACATTCATATAAACTCCTACCCCTAAATGAATCACGATTTGTTTAGCATCTCAACCGATTTGAATCGATTTTCAACCGGCTCGCAGTTAATCGTTACATCCCTAGCTTTCTGACAAGATACGCATTAAATATCGCATGCGATTTATCGTTCAGCCCTACTTATTAGTAACATGAAAATTACATTTCTTTGGGAGGGTTTGCCTTCGCCATGCTTCCTGGAAATAGGGGTAGGAACTTGACAGCCTCATGTGACAGGAAGGAAGTAAATACCTTTTATTTTTTTCTTGAAATCCTTTATTTGGTTGTTTGCTCGCATGTCATTAAGAAATAAAACATGGATAACATCTAGAAAAATACTTACAAAAGGAAAATGACAACTATAAACTGCGGCAACTATAGTTGCTGGTGGGCTTAAATGGGTTAAGCCTAGTCCCAGACTAAAGTACATTTCTGAGCAGTTTTAACTGAAAGAAATTTGCAATGACATACTTTAAAATATGTCAGGTCCATTATTTTATCTCAAGATGCACCTGTAATGTTGTAACAATCCACTTATACTAAGTAAAAAATTACAATAAGGGATTTCACAGCACACTTCAAGGGTATAGGTTGGATCCGATTGCGACTGCAAGGAACATTTGATCAACAAGAAAGCAACAACAACAACAAAAAATAAACAACCCCCCCCCCCAAAAAAACAAAAAAAACTTCATAAATATGAATGAATATAAATATACATAAATACATAAATATGAACTTCATAAATATAAATGAATACTTCATAAATTGCTTAGACAACGTGTGTGTATTGACCCTGTTTCTCATCTTTCAGACACCTTTTCCCTTCACACAAATGTAGCTTTACATTGCTCATAAGCCAGTATCTTTAAAGGGGTCATATGATGTTGCTAAAAATAACATTATTTGGTGTATTTGGTGTAATGCAATGCGTTTATGCGGTTTTAACATTATTTTCCACATACTGTACATTATTGTTTCTCCTCTATGCCCCGCCTTTCTGAAACGCGTCGAAACGCTCATCGGTCTGAAAAGCGAGGTGTGCTCTGATTGGCCAGCTATCCAGTGCGTTGTGATTGGCCGAATACCTCAAGCATGTGATGGAAATGTTACGCCCCTACTAGTGTTGTCAAAAGACCTGGTACTTCGGTACCAAGTCGGTAATAAAAAAATGAAAACGCTACGGTACTAAGTTTTTTTAAGTACCGGTGGTACAGAGTACCCGGTCAACCCGGTTCTTGATGCGCTATCCGAAAGGTGCGCAGATGCGCTCTCTTCATAAAAGCACGGGGCAACATCAAACCGAGGAAACACCAAACTAACAAAACACTTTAAAGACACCCAGATCAAAGGAAAGAGTTCAAGCAGGTAAGTTTCATTTTAATTTTTAATATTTAGATCAGTGTTTCCCATACATTGATTTATTTGTGGCGGCCCGCCACAAATAGATTTTCCAAAATGCTTTGAGTTAATTGAATAAACATGAGCACTGCACTGTCAAAGTCCAAACCCGGTGCGGGTGTATTTATATCACTGTATTTCTGAAGGAAACCGAGTGTTTTCAGAAAATTATGGATGTCATTCTCATTTTATCTTGCCTGTAATGCCTGAGCAGCGTTTGTGAGCTGAGCGCTGCTTTGTGTACAGCTGTTACCGTGGAAATCTCTATCTCTCCTGCTCTACAAGCGCCTCCTGCTGGCAGATAATGATTTTGCATATATATTCCGCTACAAATAGACTGCATGTCTGGGGGAAACACCGCTTCTGTTATGAATATTATTCAATATTTTAATTTTAATGTCGGATTGAAATGAACGCTGTTATTAGAGTAGTTAATCATTAGCATAAGTGTGGCTAACGCTAATATAATGAGTATTAGAATGAAGTTTCTTTATTAACTATTTAATGCTCCTATAACTTTTATTAGGGTAAAAAAACAGGAGGACATGATGATATTTACTATTTTTACACACCACAGGCTTTTAAATTAATTGTGAATCTAAAATATGCGCGTTAGAGAATGTACAAATGGTTAACATTGTTTGTGTCATATCAGTCAGAAAAGCAGTTCTGGGCTTTTTAAAAAACATTTTTTAGCTAACTTAGTTGTTGTTCTTGCCTGAATATCTCTAGGTTTTCAAAAGCCCTTTAAAATTAAATATGTACACAGTTTGGATTAAATGAAAGTATAGTCAAATTGTTTAATTAGCATGTTTTTGTGTTTTGCTTTGGTACCGAAATTGGTACAGAGAACCGTGGATTTTCACTGGTATTGGTACCCGAATACTAGGGCTGGGTATCGAGTTCGATACTTTTTAGGCACCGACCGAATTGCCTCGATACCATCGAGTATCGAAAAACGTCTCGTTGTTCGGTACCAAATTTCGATACCTAAGGGGTTAATCTCATCAGCGTCAGTGAGCCAATAAGCCTGCAGCACTTGCCGGTGTGTTCGACTAGAGGCGCGGCGCAGATCGATCATCCGCGAGAGCGATTCGAAAGCGCACGGAGCAGTCTGCTTGCTTTAGCTCTCGTGCTACTGTAATACCACCAGTATAGAGTAGCGCGGGCGCTGCGTGAAGTTCCGATCATATGCAGATGTCCGTTCATACTAACGTTACACAACCGAAAGCGCGTGTTATGTAACCATTCATGCAAACTGTAGCATCATGCTACATAAGACAATAAATAAGATTTATATTCTGCTTTTACTCAAAACTCACTTTAAACCACCATCGAGTGTTTGTAATAACTTCCGATTGCCGTCTAACAGGGCCGGATTTACACATTGCTCAAGACATTGAGCAAATAAATATAACAAACAATAGGGTAAAAAATGACAAACTATTTCCATGTCTTCCACCTTTTTTATGTAGGCTACGGGAATCACGCTTTCTTTCTCCCAATCTCTCTCACAGACGCAGTGCAGACACGCGGAGACGCGAACAGAAACTTCTTGTCAGCGCTGCACCCCGAATTTATCAGTAAAATAGTTTTGCAGCTGAAAAACTACATGACATTTCTCAGTGTCGAGGTTCATGAGGGAGTTTAACTTAAAGATTCGCTATTAGTAGACGCTGCTGCTGAGAGACGCATAGACACACTTAATCTCTCTCTCTAATAACCGCATTAGACTGCATTAATAACTGTGTTAGCCTGAATATAAATGGCTCTGTTATCAGCTCTAAAATGAAGTTTTGGAATTTGCAACGGAAGGTTTGGGATGAGGTGCGTAAAAAAATTAGTTCAACCCACATGAGATTTCAGGATGGAAACATGTCAAATGTCTTGAAACAAATGATCTGTCTTGATGTGTGGTTGGGACTCCAGGCCGTTAAAATTATTAGAGAAATAATGCACTCCCGGAGGTGGTTAGACGCAGACATGGCCAAGACTATATGGTATGGTCTTTCTCAGTTCTCAAACAAATTAAGAACTATTCGATTTTTATTGACAGAACGCAAGCGCTTATTCCGATAGAAAACACTGTATCGGTTTCCACTGATTAAGAAATATTTTTGTTTGCTTGGGTGGTAATATTAGGTTTATTATATTAATATAGGGAAGGGGGCCCAAAAATGCTTTTTCTACGTCACGAAAATAGGTAAATCCGGCCCTGCCGTCTAATGTGTGTTTTGGCAATGTAATGTTGCTGAAATTAAATATGTTATTACCTCTGAGTCAGAGCAGCGATCATGGAAGAGAGAACACAAGCAGACAGCGCTGGAAGCTGCTAATGCTCATCAGTAAATCAGTGGAAAATAACTAGAAATCATGATTCTGTCTGAGCTATGCGTTTTAAAACTACTCTACATTGCTCAAAACTTGCGTTTGAATCATTAGTGGCAAATTCTTTGTATATACAAAACTTACTTACAGTCTGTGAGTCAGAACAGCTGGCATTGTAGTCTACTCTACCAGAATCAGAAAACAGTCCTCCATAAAATGTGCTGCACACATCTGAATATTTGGGTTGAACTGTTCTGGAACAGTGTTGTAAACAGTGGTGGACAGTAACAAAGTAGTTTTACTTCGTTACTGTACTTAAGTACATTTTTCAAGTATCTGTACTTTACTGGAGTAGTTTTATTTTGAGTAACTTTTACTTTTACTTCACTACATTCCAAAGCATAAGATCATACTTTTTACTTTACTATATTTCATATAACTTATCGTTACTCCTTACAATATATCACATGCTCTGAGATGCAGAAACGGTTTCTGATTCATGAACGAACTGATTCTTTTCAATGAACCCGTTAAATCTGTTTGCAAATCGCACCAAACGATTCATTCACGTACAACTCACTGATTCAAATGATCGGTTTAGTGCGAGTCTCCAGTGAACTGAATTCACAAGTAAGTACAAACAAAGTAGTTTCGCTTTCACAATGAAACATAGCGTCACACACGGCGGCCTTGAGTGAGCGCAGGCCTGCGGGCTAGAGTGAGCAGTGGTCGGCGGCTAGAGTGAGCGGCGGCGGATTAGACGAAAGGCTGGACTCTGCTTCATCCACGGTGAAAGCCGATCCGGCGATCCACAGCACGAAGTTGATGTATTTCCTTAGCGACCAGCACGGATCAGCTCTAGGCATGACAAAGCGGTTATCGTCCTCTTTTGGAAGGCCAAACAAAGTAGTTTAGCTTTCACAACGAAACACACATCGCCTTCACGACATGGCAGCAGCAACAATACTACAGCGAGAATAAAAGTTACGCCTTCTTTCTTTGCGTGAACATTTGGGCGGTGTTAAGCAAATCTTTCCACATCGTGACGTAGACATGTGGGGGCGTATTAGAACGCGCCATTTTAGGTAGGCATGGTTGACTCTTAACTTTTGTAAAGAACATCTTTGGATTTGAGACTTTAGTCTTTGCAACTTTACAGATCTTCTTTATGCACCAAGAGCTTGTAACACTTCAAAGAGAAAGAAAAATTTTAATTGCATCATATGACCCCTTTAAAAAACCACAAGTTACATCACATAATCAGCAGAAAAAAATTCAACACCATAATAGTCCACAGAGTCCAAACATTTCTCATTTTTTTACAATCTCTTCCGATTTAGTCCACTTTAAAATGCACTCATTTTGCGGCCATTTGAACTCATAGCAAGCATAAACAGAACACAGCGGTTCATACATTCAAACTCCCGCTGCTTACCACACGGCATTCTGAGACAGCGCAGCTCACTCGTGGAAAATAATGTGTGCTTAGTCCAAATGTCCGAAACAGGGCCCATCCTTACGACTTTCGACGAAGTATTCCACATAAAGAAATGTAAGTGAATGCCAGTCCAGATTCATGAGGCATGAGCAGAACCGTCACCGTCCCTCCACTTTGTGTTCTCCTTATATATATACGAGTCCTCACATCAACACGCTAGTTCCGCCTCCGACTTCTTTTTTCCGCGTCATGTTATAAATCTTTGTTCCCATACCAAATATACACAGAGTAAATATGACATGACATGCACACAAAATACATGAAAATAAAAATAATAAAAAACAAAACAAAAATCATTCATGTATACAATAACATGCATGAATCAGACTCAGCTAATGGGCACCATTACATCCACCCCCCCAGCCTATGGCTTATCTGGGCCAAAAAAGGGTTTAAAATTAACTACATTAACTGTATCTGATTTCCCGTCACTCAACACCCCGCAAATTCTACATGTTATGGGACCCAATCTTTCCTCTACTTTAGCTGGCCCTAACCATCGTGGCGCAAGTTTAGCAGAGCATTTACTTTCAGCTTTAGAAAAAGGATGAGCCCTTACCCAGACTAGATCCCTGACTTCAAAGTGTACATATCTGCGTCGTACATTGTAATATCTAGCTTGTCTAGATTTGGCTACACCAATATGTCTGTGCACTTCTTCCTGTATTTCCTGTAATTAGTTTGAGGGTGGTAAGCTGTGGCTAATTTCTGTACCACTCCCCAGGATTCACACAGCTTGTTCATAACCTGGCCAGTGAACTGGGGTCCGTGATCTGAAACCAAAAAGGCTGGAACACCCCAAAGGGAAAAAATGTCATTTTTCAAGATCTTTCTTCTTATATCTTTTGGCATCTTAGCATCCCTTCAAAGGGAAAAATTCAACCCACTTTAAATAGTAATCTACAACAACCATTAACATGGTATTACGGGCTTTACTCACAGGGAGCGGCCCCATAAAATCGACACCCAGCATTTCTCCAGGGGTCAGAACCTCTACTATTTGCATCTTCCCTACTGGTTTTTTGTTATCACCTTTATACCTCTGACAGTTAATGCACATACAAACATGGTTCCATACGTCTTTCCTAACTGACGGCCACCATGCCACTTCTAAAATCTTCAAAAGGGTTTTCATTCTACCCAGGTGGCCGCCAGATGGACTGTCATGGAAGTAGGAAAGAAACTGTGGTTTCAACTCTACGGGAAAAAACAGTTGATAATTGAACCCACCATGTTTAGATGGCACTACCTTGATAGCACTACAAAACTCCTTATTGTTCTTTATAGCCAATGCACCCTGGAATAAGATCTACATCAGGCTGCCTTAAATCTTCACATATAGTATCAGCTCTCAGAGCCTTCTCAATGTCATGCATGGTTACCAGTAAATCTGCCCAGGACATTTTTGCCATAGCAACACACACATTACCTTTTGGCAGCTCTGGTGACCTGGACAAAGCGTTGGGTACTTTGTTACAGCAACCTTTTCGATAGGGTACCCGAAATGAGAACGCTTGTAACCTCAAGATCAATCTTCTCAGTATATACTTGAAACGAACGGGCAGAGCTTGGAAAAGCTAAAACTGGTGGTTGCAACAATGATTGCTTTAACTTTTCAAAAGCTACCTGACATGCCGGTGTCCAAACCCAAAGTTGCCCCTTTTTTTTCAAATTATTCAAGGGAGCACTGATATCTGCCAGGTGGGGAATAAACTTGTGATACCACTCCACCATGCCAATAAAGCACTGCAAACTTTTCCAAGTCACCAGGCCGAGGGTAATTCGAAATTGCCCTCACTTTCTCTGGATCAACCTCCACACCATTACCCAATACCACATGTCCCAAAAACACTATTTGGGACATGAAAAAATGGCACTTTTTGACATTTAAGGTAAGGTTAGCTACATGAAGCTTTTGGAAAACAGCCTCCAAATCTCATAAATGCTGCTCTGGTGTCTGTGAAAAACAATCACGTCATCGATATACACAAAGCATACCGTCCCCTTCAACTCTCCAAGGATATTTTCCATATGCCGTTGAAAAGTGGCACCAGCATCCCGTAGCCCGAACGGCAAAATCTTAAATTGGAATAGCTCTTGAGATGTTATCACAGCTGTCTTTTTCTTACTGCCCTCATACATAGCCACCTGCCAATATCCACTCTGTAAATCCAATGAACTGAAAACCTGTGCACCTCGCAAAGACTAAGATTTCATGCACCAAAGGTATGGGGTATGCATCATGATGGGTTTTCGCATTTACCTTACGGTAATCAACGCAAAAACGAAACGTCCCATCCTTCTACGATACCAAAACAGCAGGGGAAGCCCATGCTGATGATGATGATGATGATGATGATGATGATGGCTCAATAACACCCTCTTCCAACATCTTTGGAACATGCTCCATAACAATTGCTTGTTTCTGAGGTGATACCCTATAAGCTCTCTGTCACACTGGTACCTCGTCAGTGGTTAGAATCTTATGCAATGCAATATCAGTTTTCCCCCTATGCTCAGTCCACACCGATGGCCACTTGTCCAGCATTGGTCTCACAATTTCAGGTTGTAAATTCAACAGTGGGCATAAAACTGGCTGAGACATCGACTCCTGGACAGCATAATAAAAATTCACTTGAGACATTTGCTCTCCCCATTGCAGTGAACTACCTGCCTTCTGAATGAACTTATATTCTTTACCCCCTTGTAAGATATATTTCCCAAGGTAAGGCTTTAAAGTAACCTGACCTGCGCAAAGAAAATCCAACCCCAGCAACAATGGCATATATAACTGGGAGTCACCCAATACGTAGATATTAACAACCAAATGGGTATCATGAAGGTGAATGAGTAAATTAATCTTCCCTATGGCTCGACTCTCTTGCCCATTAGCCATCATAAACTTTTGACCAATACAAGGATCCAAAAACTCATTCTCCTTCTTAATTCTTTCCCACAAACTTTTGCGCATCAATGAATATGTACATCCTGTAATGAACACAACATCTCCCTTGAAACCTTGAATTCCAATGGGTACAACCAAAATGTCAGGAATTGCTGAAACAATGGCCACATCAGCATCCCTTCCCCTATTGTGTCCCTTTTTCCCCCATCTTTCTCAAAGATCGATCCACACCAGTCGACTGCACTCTGGATCAGTACCCTTTGGTATTGCTCCATTCTTTTTCAATCAAGGAACCTATCTTGACCAGTTGTTCAACAGTAGGTACCAAACCTCTCAATCCACTGGCCAATCTGGGGTTGCAAGCATTAAGGATACGTCTAACCATTTCCTCTTCTGACATATTTGGTCGCCACTTTAAACACAATGCTCGTATCATATGCAAAATCCCTCAAACACTGTGTTGGAGCCTGTACTGTTGTTCGCAACTGTTCCTCAATCTCAGCTTCATAGTCCATAGGAAGAAATGCTTCTAAAAAACCTTTCTTAAAATCTTTGTATTTATCTTAGCACGAGTTGCCAACTACCAACTTCGGGCTGGTCCTTTCAAAACAGTATTCAATGCACCCAATAACTCCTGGTCACTCATTGGCCGTAGAGACAAAAAACTTTCACACTGTTCAATAAAATCTGTAACATCAACAGACTCTCTTGAATGACCAAACTGTGGAAAATCCATACGAATTGGAGGCTTTACAGGAGTAGCTTGAGACATAATTCCAGAACTCCCTGCTCCACCACTAATTGCAGTAGGCATAGAACTATCTGCAGGTGTCCAGGACAAACGGTTCTTGTGAAAATTCCTCTTTAGCTCTTCCTCGCATTTCTTATCTCTGAAGACATGCTACTAATGTCTCATCTAAATGTTTAAATTTATCATCAACATACCGTTTCAAATTCTCAGCTACTCCATCAATTGAAGCACGAACTGCATCTTCTCTATTCAAGATACTATCCACTGATTGCTTATGACGTTCTTCCAAAATATTCAGATGTTCTGTGAGAAGCTCTAACTGCTCATCTGCTGAATTTTCTTTCCCCTCTACAACAGCCTTCTCTTCCTCCCTCTGATCTATATACATATCATCCAAAAGACTAGCAAGCTCACTAACCTAATTTTGTGATGTTTTATCATGGGTCAATAAAGGATTCAACTGGTCAGCATCTTGATCCCATTGATCATAGATATTTTCCTCCGACAATACCCTATCCATTTTCCACCCTATTTTACATTTATTACTGATTTGTATAATGATAATGTAATTAATTCCTATATGCAAATAACAAAAAAATTTGCATTACAGAACATCAAAAAAGAGGAAACAGGGGGGAAAATGAAAAACAAAAAAAATTAATACATACATATCACAATCACAAAATGCATCCAAAGTTCCCTGTACGGGCCACCACTATGTAACAATCCACTTATACTTTGTCAAAAATTACAATAAGGGATTTCACAGCACGCTTCAAGGGCATAGGTTGGATCCGATTGCGACTGCAATGAACATTTGATCAACAAGAAAGCAACAACAACAAAAAGAAACTAGCCCCCCCCCCCAAAAAAAACACATCATACTTCATAAATTGCTTAGACAACGTGTGTGTATTGACCCCGTTTCTCATCTTTCAAACACCTTTTCCCTTCACACAAACATAGCTTTACATTGCTCATAACCCAGTATCTTTAAAAAAAACACAAGTTACGTCACATAATCAGCAGAAAAAAATCAACACCATAATAGTCCAGAGTCCATTAGAACATTTCTCAAAGTCTGTGTTTTTATTTATTTATTTTTTCTTTTTTTACAATCTCTTCCGATTTAGTTCACTTTAAAACGCACTCATTTTGCGGCCATTTGAACTCATAGCAAGCATAAGCAGAACACAGCGGTTCATACATTCAAACTCCCGCTGCTTACTTACCACACCAGCATTCTGAGACAGCGCAGCTCACTCATGGAAAATATGAGTCCGAAAGTCCGAAACAGGGCCCATCCTTCTGAATTTCGACGAAGTATTCCACATAAAGAAACGTAAGTGAACACCAGTCCAGAGCTGTGTCCGAAATCGCTCACTCACTAATCCCTATAGTGTATGGCAGTTGAGTGGACTGTAATAGAAAGGAGTAAACAAAATGATGTGAACGGATTTGGACGGTGACGTATAGCGTGAGACTTGGAGTGGTTGCAAAAACATCTTCGTCACATATGTACTTTTATATTACATGTAAATAATATTAAGAGCAATAACACCCAAAATTACTTTATTTTAATTATGCATACCTCCACGTCAGCTTTGTGGTTTCATTGATGGTAGATTATTAATTTGTTTTGTAATGCTTTTATGTTAATAATCATACTATTAAAATACTGAGAACAAAAATAAACACACATTAACACATGTTCATAATTTTATGTATTTAGTATCTTGAAACTCTCCCGAGCAGTGTTTTGAGCTCAGATAAGATAATGGTCGTAGAGCGCCCTCAGGCGACCATTAATTGTACATCAGAATGAATACGCTACCTAACGAACATTTTATTACTACCATATTATTGTTATGAAACATAATTATTGGAAAAAGATTTAAATCGCGATATAATATAACTTCCGTTATACCTTTACACCAGGGCTGCGTTCAGCCCCGACAAAAACGGTGCAAAACGTTTTTTAAACAGAAACGGTGGTGCGTTGAACGCCCTGTTCTGATGACGCAAGAGTTGCAAATATGGCAGCTGAGAAGGCCATTCTTTGTGTTCTTTTTGAAGAATTTTCGGAGCCTTATGAAATCGGTATAAATACGTGTTTAATACTGCAAAATACGCTTGTTGTTACAGTCACTACCCTTGCCATCCAAAATAAAAGAGAACATCCCAATCAAATGAAGGGATTTGTGGAAACTGTGGTTCCTAATTATTGTGATCCAACATTTGCCTCGCATTTCAGGATGAAAAGACAACACATTTTGGGGGTTTTCCACTGGGTACAGTACCTGGTACCTGGTACTTTTTTTAGTACCACTTTGGTTGGGGTTCCAAGTGAATAGGGATGTAACGGTATGAAAATTTCATATCACAATTATAGTGACCAAAGTTATCACGATTATCAATACTATCAAGGTTTTGTTAAATTTAGATGAACATTTTCAAAAAGAACTGATACACACACTGAAAACATTTCAATAAGTCTTATATTTGAAAATCAACAAGCAACAAATACAATTAGCAGCTATATGCACTTTTTTTAGCATAAACATTAAATTAACATTAACATGAAGCCCTAATAATAATAATAATAATAATAAATCACATATATATATATATATATATACACAGTATATACACACAAAATATATATATATACACATTGTGATTTCCGTTTGTGATCATGTGATCTTCGGTTCGGAGATCTTGTGATGCTTTTTAAAGTAAAGTTGGGGTTGATTTCGACTTCACATACAAACATAAATAGAATAGGCTAATTAAATTAGTCTATTTTAATGTAAGACAATATATTTTTCGTCAGTGATAGAAATATGATTTAAGACGGTAGTGTAAGCAAGTTTAGTTTGAAAACGTTTAATAGTGAATAAGACACAATTAGACAATATTTGAATAAAATAATAATAACAATAATAAATATTTATTTGCAACAACTGATGGAGTACTGAATGCTGCACGCACGCGCAGCGTTGTCAAGGTAACATTTGGTCAGTCATTCCCTTCGCCAAGGGAGTTTCAAACACTTATACGAGACAGTAATACCCTGCACCCTTCAAAGAACACACCTCAAGGGCTCTGCCCTTCGAAGGGAGTTGGGCAAAGGGATGCTCACTTCTGTTTGGAATTCGCTCCATGTCTCTTGTATCACCGCAGAGGCGCGGACGCGCTCTCTCTGAACGTTCGTTCGTCTTGGCTCAAAGCCACTTGCTGAGAACTTTTCTTCACGGAAGCTTTGCGTTAATTACAAGTGACATAACGAAATATTTAATCTCTAATCAATATTTTTTGTCCAATTATTTGCCCAGTTAGTTTTGGTATTGAGGTAAAAGTTACCTTGCATTCGCTATAGCAGTGGGTGGTGGTCACGAAGATGACTGAGCAAATTTGATGCATTTTCCCCTTTTGCAGCGACTTTCTTCTTGCAAGATCAGCAGACAGGGTGACCGTCCTCGATTAAATTGCCTTCAGGACTCTTGTAAAAGCCAAATTATGACCAGACCACCGATTTGGTCCTCTTATGGGGCTTTTCCACTGCATGGTACGGCACGGTACGGTTCAGTACGGCATGGCACGGCTTGGCTCGGTTTGCGTTTCCACTGCAGTTTAGTACCGCTTTAGAGTGGGCAGGATTATTCACATGTCGTTATAGTTGCCCCGCCTCTACTGCCGTGACATCATCATAAATGCGCCACAAACAAACACACAACAATGGAGCATATCGATGGAATGGTGTTCTTCATTCTCGGCATGTGGATGTTTTTAACTGCAAGTTGGAGTTGGTTTCAAAAGAGGCTGATGGCAGCCAAACGAAACACAGCTAAAAATTACAAGAGAGTTCGGGAACTCTTACAACAACATGCAGACGACGACAACACTTGGTTTGCGTCCAGTGATGGAGAGACAGGACACAAACTTCCGTGTGTGTGTACCTCTAAAGAAAAGAGTAGCCACTGCACTGTGGAAGCTTGCAACTGGCGCTGAGTACAGAAGAGTTGGACATCTTTTTTGGTGTAAGCATAACAACTGTGTGTCGGTGTGTTCAGGAGTTCTGTGCAGCAGCAGAAACCCTGTTGGTGCCAGAGCAAATTCGTTATCCAGATCAGGAAAAGGAAACATTTATCCACTTATGCAACAAACTGCGTCCAGCGATGGAGAGACAGGACACAAACTTCCGTGTGTGTGTACCTCTAAAGAAAAGAGTAGCCACTGCACTGTGGAAGCTTGCAACTGGCGCTGAGTACAGAAGAGTTGGACATCTTTTTTGGTGTAAGCATAACAACTGTGTGTCGGTGTGTTCAGGAGTTCTGTGCAGCAGCAGAAACCCTGTTGGTGCCAGAGCAAATTCGTTATCTGACTGGAAGTTGCTATGCCTAGTAAGAGCTTGATTAGCTGGTTCAGGTGTGTTTAATTAGTGTTGGAGCTAAACTCTACAGGACACCGGCCCTCCAGGACCGAGTTTGGACAGCCCTGCTCTAGAGCCATCTGTGGCTGTAGTTAAAATGTAGTGTTTTTTTATTTTAAAAGTGTTTCTTTTCAAATAAATGGAAGCAATTTGGCATTAAACTATGGCACATTGGCCATGTTATCCCTATTAATTAAAATTAGGAATGTCTTTTTATAAAGGGAATTTTACATAAAAAGCTCTTTTTGTATAAAAACCTATTTAAAAAATATTTTTTTATCTATTTTTAAAAAATAAATATCATAAATCCTTCAAAAAAACTGCACAAATGTGGAGTAAAAACATTAATAAACTAAGTAAAATTACATTTATTTAAAAAAAAAAAAGTTACAAAATGAGCTTTTGGTCCCTGTGTTCTCTGGAGACCCCAAACAGCACGAGTGTCCTCCCCAAACCAACAGCGCATAAGAGTTAAACAACACTTTATACTCAATATCTCATGATGAGCTGGTTTATGTGTTCACATTATATTTGTGAAAGAAAGGATCAAACGCAACTGTTTGGAACGAGCGCACCTTTTTTTAACAACCAAAAAGTTTTGTTGTCTGTTGCAGAAGAACAGACGGTCCTCTCATTGATAGCAGAGGAGCGGATGCAGCGAGAGCTTGATGGGGCGATGCGGAATGAAAAAGTTTTTTTTAGGAGTCG
>NW_015506480.1:75716-90306 GCF_001515645.1 Sinocyclocheilus grahami | reverse complement strand
GAATCCAGCCACAGCGCTGTTTTGTGTCTCTGAGCAACATGACGGTGTTTTGTTCAATCGCAATGACTCACTTATTAACAGTGATTTGCTGCCACCTGCTGGCGGTTTTAATTTCAAATTTCGGCTTTTTCTTTCTTTTCTCTTTTTTTTGTAGATTTTTTTCATGTTTTAAATAATTTCAAATATCGTTATTCAACGTTTTATGTTTAATATATCAAAACGTTATTTATAATTGCAGGTTAAATGCATTCATGTCTTGCATTAAACAAAATACATGTGTGTAAATACATTTAAATGCCACTTCAGCTGCAGCTTCTGTGTTGATTTAATTTGTTTGGTAACAGCCCAAATGTCTTATTATTCTAATTCCCTGATTAAATGTAAGAATTTGACTCAAAAGATAATGGACACTTTTAGAAAAAATGGCTTTATAAAGGTAAAAATGCCCTTAAAATGTAAAGATCAGTTTAAACATATTGGAAAAGATTAATTTCTATCAGTATGAACTGACCACCACACAGAATATGAAGAATATTAAAAACATTAGGAGTCAGCTGTCTGCGGCAGTCCTTAAGGTTCCAGCACAATAACACACTCAGCAAAATATTGTCTAATTATCGTTATCGATAAAATCCCAGAAAATATCGAGATATAATTTTTTGTCAATATCGCACACCCCTACAAACAATATACTTGCTCTTGTGAATTTATTTGGCTTATTATTTAAGTTATTTTGCCTTTAATGTAAATAAACGTGCAAACAATATACTTGCTCTTGTGAATTTATTTGGCTGTTAATTACATTGTGCGAGCTGTCTCTTTAATACCGCGTGGTTTACATACATGTGCTGCTGATTGGGCTGACATGTTTGACACACCCACCAAACAAGAGAAAACGCATCTCAAACCCCGTTGCACACCGTTTCCAGGAAACATGTTCAAACCGGAAACCATAGCAAAACGGTGCACACCGGTTTGTATGGAAGCCCGTTTCCGCGACTAAATAAAAAAATATAATTCTGTAAGTCATAATAATGAGAAACTTTCTCATAATAATGACTTAGTTTCTCATTATTATGACCTAGTTTCTCATTATTATGACCTAGTTTCTCATTATTATGACCTAGTTTCTCATTATTATGACCTAGTTTCTCATTATTATGACCTAGTTTCTCATTATTATGACCTAGTTTCTCATTATTATGACCTAGTTTCTCATTATTATGACCTAGTTTCTCATTATTATGACCTAGTTTCTCATTATTATGACCTAGTTTCTCATTATTATGACCTAGTTTCTCATTATTATGACCTAGTTTCTCATTATTATGACCTAGTTTCTCATTATTATGACCTAGTTTCTCATTATTATGACCTAGTTTCTCATTATTATGACCTAGTTTCTCATTATTATGACCTAGTTTCTCATTATTATGACCTAGTTTCTCATTATTATGACCTAGTTTCTCATTATTATGACCTAGTTTCTCATTATTATGACCTAGTTTCTCATTATTATGACCTAGTTTCTCATTATTATGACCTAGTTTCTCATTATTATGACCTAGTTTCTCATTATTATGACCTAGTTTCTCATTATTATGACCTAGTTTCTCATTATTATGACCTAGTTTCTCATTATTATGACCTAGTTTCTCATTATTATGACCTAGTTTCTCATTATTATGACCTAGTTTCTCATTATTATGACCTAGTTTCTCATTATTATGACCTAGTTTCTCATTATTATGACCTAGTTTCTCATTATTATGACCTAGTTTCTCATTATTATGACCTAGTTTCTCATTATTATGACCTAGTTTCTCATTATTATGACCTAGTTTCTCATTATTATGACCTAGTTTCTCATTATTATGACCTAGTTTCTCATTATTATGACCTAGTTTCTCATTATTATGACCTAGTTTCTCATTATTATGACCTAGTTTCTCATTATTATGACCTAGTTTCTCATTATTATGACCTAGTTTCTCATTATTATGACCTAGTTTCTCATTATTATGACCTAGTTTCTCATTATTATGACCTAGTTTCTCATTATTATGACCTAGTTTCTCATTATTATGACCTAGTTTCTCATTATTATGACCTAGTTTCTCATTATTATGACCTAGTTTCTCATTATTATGACCTAGTTTCTCATTATTATGACCTAGTTTCTCATTATTATGACCTAGTTTCTCATTATTATGACCTAGTTTCTCATTATTATGACCTAGTTTCTCATTATTATGACCTAGTTTCTCATTATTATGACCTAGTTTCTCATTATTATGACCTAGTTTCTCATTATTATGACCTAGTTTCTCATTATTATGACCTAGTTTCTCATTATTATGACCTAGTTTCTCATTATTATGACCTAGTTTCTCATTATTATGACCTAGTTTCTCATTATTATGACCTAGTTTCTCATTATTATGACCTAGTTTCTCATTATTATGACCTAGTTTCTCATTATTATGACCTAGTTTCTCATTATTATGACCTAGTTTCTCATTATTATGACCTAGTTTCTCATTATTATGACCTAGTTTCTCATTATTATGACCTAGTTTCTCATTATTATGACCTAGTTTCTCATTATTATGACCTAGTTTCTCATTATTATGACCTAGTTTCTCATTATTATGACCTAGTTTCTCATTATTATGACCTAGTTTCTCATTATTATGACCTAGTTTCTCATTATTATGACCTAGTTTCTCATTATTATGACCTAGTTTCTCATTATTATGACCTAGTTTCTCATTATTATGACCTAGTTTCTCATTATTATGACCTAGTTTCTCATTATTATGACCTAGTTTCTCATTATTATGACCTAGTTTCTCATTATTATGACCTAGTTTCTCATTATTATGACCTAGTTTCTCATTATTATGACCTAGTTTCTCATTATTATGACCTAGTTTCTCATTATTATGACCTAGTTTCTCATTATTATGACCTAGTTTCTCATTATTATGACCTAGTTTCTCATTATTATGACCTAGTTTCTCATTATTATGACCTAGTTTCTCATTATTATGACCTAGTTTCTCATTATTATGACCTAGTTTCTCATTATTATGACCTAGTTTCTCATTATTATGACCTAGTTTCTCATTATTATGACCTAGTTTCTCATTATTATGACCTAGTTTCTCATTATTATGACCTAGTTTCTCATTATTATGACCTAGTTTCTCATTATTATGACCTAGTTTCTCATTATTATGACCTAGTTTCTCATTATTATGACCTAGTTTCTCATTATTATGACCTAGTTTCTCATTATTATGACCTAGTTTCTCATTATTATGACCTAGTTTCTCATTATTATGACCTAGTTTCTCATTATTATGACCTAGTTTCTCATTATTATGACCTAGTTTCTCATTATTATGACCTAGTTTCTCATTATTATGACCTAGTTTCTCATTATTATGACCTAGTTTCTCATTATTATGACCTAGTTTCTCATTATTATGACCTAGTTTCTCATTATTATGACCTAGTTTCTCATTATTATGACCTAGTTTCTCATTATTATGACCTAGTTTCTCATTATTATGACCTAGTTTCTCATTATTATGACCTAGTTTCTCATTATTATGACCTAGTTTCTCATTATTATGACCTAGTTTCTCATTATTATGACCTAGTTTCTCATTATTATGACCTAGTTTCTCATTATTATGACCTAGTTTCTCATTATTATGACCTAGTTTCTCATTATTATGACCTAGTTTCTCATTATTATGACCTAGTTTCTCATTATTATGACCTAGTTTCTCATTATTATGACCTAGTTTCTCATTATTATGACCTAGTTTCTCATTATTATGACCTAGTTTCTCATTATTATGACCTAGTTTCTCATTATTATGACCTAGTTTCTCATTATTATGACCTAGTTTCTCATTATTATGACCTAGTTTCTCATTATTATGACCTAGTTTCTCATTATTATGACTTACAGAATTATATTTTTTTATTTAGTGGCGGAAACGGGCTTCCATAGGTTTGAGCTTGAACTTACCCCAGAGACTTCTCGGGAAAATGTAGGAAAAACTTGAAATATGAAAGGCGTTATTTGAGAGTTAAGACTAATAATGTTAATGTACTTACAGTCGGGTTCTTTTGCGAAGATTTTTCTTCATCTGCTTTAGATGGGTGGCTTGCTTGCTGCAACTGCTTGCTTTCAGATTTGTATGACAACGATTATGTGTTCACATGAAATACATACTTGAAACCTTTTCACGTGTTATTTCGGTTTATGTCATTCCTTGGATAATTTGTGAGTACACTGTGTAAATTAAATTCCCTGTATAGTTGGGCAATAAAAAGACAAACAACGTGATTTTGTTTTTATTTACTATGGGGAAATGCCATGGACACAAGTCATATTTTTATTAAACCATTTTACTACATGGCAAGTTTCACATCCATAAAGGCAAGTGGTCTGAAAAGAAACTCATTATCCAGTTCAAGAATATGGCTTAATACTCAAACAATACAAAAAGGACAGCAGCGTAGTTCTACAGAACTTTGGACTTCTACAATTACTTAAATTCCTCCATTCAATTTCGCTTTAACTATATGTATACCTTGTTTTTACTTTTTTTAATTATTATTGATTAATATTATCGATCGTATTTTATTTTCATTATAGGCTATATGCAATGTGATCTTTAAAAAAACAGCTATGACCTGCGTTTTATATTTATTTACACAAATGTTGGCATCTGTTTTTAACTGTAAAAGCTTTCAATATAAACTTAATATATTTAATATTTATTTCTGAATTACATTAAATAATAAAACGGTTTATAATATTTATTGATATTTAAATAGTACAAGCTTATGTTTAATTATTCTTGTATATACAGGCGCTGTATTAAGCAGGGCATAAATTACTGAATGAAAAGGCTTTCTGTTACCACATGTAAATGTCTAAAATGTTTGTTTATTTGAGAAATATATCTAACCAACTTCATCTAACTGCAATAAAGACAGCAGCAAACAGTGCGCGAGAGTTGCGGGAATCAGGTATTCGGTAAGTTCGTTTGAGATGCCAGACGCTGAATGAGGACTAGAATAGACAGCAGCAGTCATCCTCTAATCGTATTTGTGGCAGTTGTACAAGCGTTTGGGTGAACTCCATGCTGGTAGCGATAGCGCATACTATGCTGGTGGATGTAAGAATACCCTGCTTCGCATCAGAACGGAAGTTGCGTGACGTCATGTGAAAAGGGCTATTATTCCGTGCTCTCAAGCGCTAACAGCTGGGAGTTTTCAGCAGAGCGCCTGCCATTTTCAGCTGGCAAAAAACGCTTTGGTGGACATGCGGTCTTAATACTTGTTGGCGCTAGGATCTGATTCATGATCTTCCATGTTGTCTTGGTCCTCTTCGTGGGATTCGGCTCTTTGTGTTGTTTCAACATGGTTCTGAGGCCTGTTCTTCTTACGTCGCTAACTCGGTTAGCTGGATTTGTTTGTTGACGATTTGGCATGATCTTGGATTGTTTGGTCCTTCGAAGCTCATCCCGGAGTTGCTGTAATAGCAACAGGTCCGTAAACTTAAACCTGCTCGGGAGCAGGCTTATTTCATGTAAACAGGATTAGATTGCATCTTTTTAAGCAGAATTGATACTTAAAATCTGTCCTAGCCACCGCTATTTTATTACAAGAGTACCCTACTAATCCAGGGACAATAATTTAAAATGATAATCATTAAAAAATTGATTTAAAGATAATATAATAATATTGTGTAGCCTTTAATACTATAGACGCAGCCGGTTTTACTCACTGAGAGATTTATTCGTCATAAAATAATCACTTCATAATTGTATTAGAGTCTTACACACATGCTATACAGATAATGTAATATGTAATGTAATGTAATGTATTAAGTCGTGCATTAATTTGAGTGATGACAGATATTATGGGAGTGGCTTGATGGAGCGTTTCAAAAACTACAACGAACGACTCGTTTGGACTACAACGCATATTTTCCGGGATTTGTGATATCACAAATATCGACGAATGGGACGAGACCTGGTTGAGATGCACTAGAGAAGGCAACGAGGGTTATCACTATGTCGGAGACACGCTAGCTTTCCCAAGGCAGAGGAAATTAGAGTGGTTACAATCATCCAGGTTTAAATCACGCTAGAATTGATTTGATTTTGACGCAATATTTACATTGAAGCTCGCAGGCGGCTATGGTAAGGGCATGACATTTCCCGACCAGGCGCCGAGTGCTGCCAATCACAGCACACACTGGCCCAACTAACCAATCACAGCACATTTCGTATTTCAGAAGGCGGGCCTTCATTTGATACAGGAACTATTTGAGTCGTTCATGCCAGACTGAGGAGAGAGGTGTTGCAATAATGTAAAATATGTGAACAATAATGTGTTTTTTGAACAACCTAGTATGAGAGCCTGTTCTAGTACACCCCCAAAACAAAATCAAGACTTTGTAAAAGAGCATAATAGGACCCCTTTAAGAAACTTTAATTAATGCTATCACATAACAAATCTGTTCAAATATAAAATTAAATGAATTGCTAATTACATTGAAATAAAAATGTAAAATATTAGAAATCGTGAATAAATAATTGGGAATCATGTAAAAAATAAAATAAAAACAGTGCACATTTAATTTATCTATTATAACATTTATGTAGTTTTGTTCGCTTTGGCTGTTTCCTTATAAAAGTTCAAAAATGTGTGAAGTTTTTCGTCAGGTGTCTTTTTTAAATTACCGTATTGGCCCGAATATAAGACGACCCCCCTTTTTCCAGATGTACCTTTTGAAAAAAGGCTTTTTAAAAAACAAATCTTGTCTTTTCTTAGTAAAAACAGATTTTGTCTTCAATTATTTTCATATTGCATATTTGTCCTATTTTAATTTTTGTTTTGAAAGTATGGTAAAAACTGGTCAAATGTACCAACAATCACATTTAAAAAAATACACTTTTTGATATACCATAAAAAAAAAACAGGTAGCCCATCTGAATTAGGACATTTAGGCTATCCATCTAATAGTAGCCTACCAAAATCGTATTAACAGTAGAAGTTAAATCTTACTGTAGTCTTCAAATCTGGGTACTATCTTACGTTTTAAAAAGTTTGGTCCCATCAGGCTAACGTGACAGTCACGACTCATGCAGCTGTAAGGTTTTCTTTTTCTTTTATTTTTACTTGCGATATTTACAACACGCATTACATTACGTATTTCATGGCACACTCGTTTTATGCGTATTTGACGCCACCTATTGTTGTGGGTGTATTATTGACATGTCAAAGTCTAGAGCCTGAATATAAGACGACCGTGTTTTTTCAGATGTATTTCGAAGAAAAAAACATTGTCTTATATTCGGGTCAATACGGTATATGGTGGCAATACGTTGCTGTCTTGCCGCCAGCCAATCGCTGCATTGCTGATTGTAGTTTAGAGTATCGATACATAGCCCCTTTTAAACCAACCCATGAATGCACAATTATCTCAGATAACTCAATCCAGCCATACTAATCATCAACAACAGGTGCTTTTCGAACCGAATTAGCCGGATCCTGATTAGCACGATGATATCATCTTGGATGTGACATTTCATCTCGGATGTAATAAGCGACGCACGAAGAATGGGCCCCTGATCTAATCTTAAATTTTCTGATTTGCTCTGATGTCCCACATGAGGAAGAAAACAAGGCACAGGCTGAGCTAAGCAGTTAATTCATGAGGACAAATCAAACATCATGGAAGCCAGCAAGAGAATACTCAAACCAAAGCAAAACACAGATGGATATTGCATTGAGGGGGCCTTGGTTCAGAAATTATGTTCTACACTCTAGTGCATACTAGTTTGTTCAGATAACTAACTCTAAGTATTTATTTCAGCAAGTAACCCCTGCACCATTTGTGCTACAAGTATGAATGTATTGTGGAGAAGTGTCCTGTTAATTATGCTTATGTTTTTTTTAATAAAATAACTTGCAACTCCATAGCAACACACTAAAAACACCCAGAACACCTTAGCAACTGCATAGAATTGCTCCTTGGATATGTACTGTACTATGTGCACTGTTTCTTTGAATAAGAAAGCATCTACTAAATGGCTACCAACCAACTGCATTGAACTTCTGCTGACTTCTCCTAGTTGTGTAAAGGCCAGGACACACCAAGCCGATTTCAAACAACTAGCAGCGACAGAAGCCGATGGTTTTGTTGCCCTGTGTCAACAGGGTCTGGACCAAAGAGCTGCACTTGAACACACCGCACAGACTACAGCCGACTGCAAACTAACACATTCATTCTGTGCCTGTATGAGATGAATTAGCTGTCTATAGACTAATAATAGGTTTGTAAACATTCAGGATGTGGGCGCATCATGGTTGCAGAAAACCCGGGAGAGATAGCTTTTACGGCTAGAGAATTTCACGGATACGGTACAAAATAGTTAGGTTTAAAAAGATTATAAATTATATTGATTAGATGTCATTTTCAAAATGTTCTCCGCATATTACAAGAGCTTGTCACCCAGCGATAAGCACTGTTATTCAACAAAATTGATGTTAGAGAGTGGGATAGTCTTACAGATCCGAAACAGGGATGACGTTTTTGTGGGCGGAGCCTATCTGGAGGCAGAAAATGACGGTTTTCAAGTGGCAGTCTATGGAGCCATGGAATAAAATATTTTAAAAAGATAAATTTGATTTTATATTTCAAAATTCTGACTTTATTCTCGCAATTCCGAGATTATATCTCACAATTCTAATAAGAAAAAACAACTCGTCATTCTCTCTTTTCCCCTCGGCTCTTCTGGCTTTTTTCCTTCAGATTTGACAAACTCACTTGTTGTAAAGGCTCCTTTAAGAGAGAGCTTTTATTCTGATATTGTATGTCGCCATCCGGGTGAGTAGTCTCGTGAGTTGAGCCGCTGCTGTTGTTGAACGCTGAATGGACGTTAATTCCGGTTTATTTCTGATATTTCCTGCAGAAGTTACTTTGAGGTGTTAGTCATTGACCTACAAGTAAGCCTGTTTGCTTTATTTTTGTGTCTATGGAGATCGGTATTGAGTTATTTATAATTCCATCACACACACGTCCAGACATGCCCACAGCTGTTGTTTCTGTTAGTTTAGATGAATGATGCTGTTATATATGTGACTATTTCGTCTTTATTGCGATGTATATCACTGTTTTGGTTTTCGATGTTACTTTTATGATGTGATTTGACATTTCGAGCTGTTCATGATGCCAAACGAGCGATCACTGTGATGTGCCGTGATTATATCCATATATGGAGTGATGTTTATCATGTCAGATGATCACTTATGGTTTATAATGATGAGGATTTAGTATGCTTTGGCTGTCTTTATTTACCAATGGATGTTATAATTGTATATGCCCAGTTATTGTTAGTTATTCATTATCCTTTATTGTATTTCTTGTGTTCCAGACTAATGCCTCTACTGCCTGTCATTGATAATCTCCTATCAATACATTCCCTAAACCTGATCACCAGTGTCCTCATCCTTTTATAATTATTGTGCTCTAACCGGCACCCAGGGGGTTCACTCATCCCAGTCTGAATCAGATCCTGAAAGTCAAAAGTCTCTCCAACACTGTGGTCCTTCGAGCCGGATGAGTGTTCCTTGCTGATATGATGGATTCTGATGAGGAGATTGTTGGCGGATCTCGCCCTAAGCGTCTTACTCGTCCTCCAACCTACCTAGAGCAGTATGAGGTGCAGTTTCCTCGACGCAGACCTATCTCCGAGCCTGATCCATGTCCTTTCAGCCATGTGTTACCCTTCCTGGTGGTGACCGTGTCCGTCCTGATGGCTCACAGATCCTGACATCCAGTTATCAGCATGCTCAGCCTGCGGTGGGCCTTCAGATAGTCCCTTCCTCACCTTCAGCAGCTGATTCCAGTGCTTCTGCCCATCTCAGTGAGCTACAGCACCTGCGCCACGAGCGTGCCGCCTTCGAAGCTGACCTGAGAGAGTTAAGAGCAGTGCGTGCAGAAGTTCGAGAGTTGGTTCATGCAGCGCAGTCCCTTCGAGCAGACCTTAGCCAAGCCAGAGGCCAATCCCTTTCGCCCGTGCAGCCCTCGGCTTTGCGGTTGTCCAGTCCTCCAGTGAAGCCCCGTGTGTCCACTCCTGTAGTCGATTATGATCCTTTCCCTGATCTTCCTCCGCTGCCTTGGCCTGAGCCGGATGCAGCCTTAGCTAGACAAGTATGTGACTTTGAGTTGTCCTTTGCAGCTACTTCATATCAGCCTGTGGTCTCAGGGTCTCAGCAGTTTCCTTTGGTGCTCCCTACCACTCGTTCGCGCCCTCCTCGACCTAGTATTCCTGATGTTAGTGAATTCCCTCCGCCTCCTACTCCTGAGGACCTCAGAGAGTTGCTCACACCTAGTGCCATGCTATTGCCTGCCCACGGCCAGTTAGCGCCTACCAATGTTCATGTCCCAGCTTTTTTTCCTCAGTCAGAGCCTAAGGTGGAACCTGTAATCCCTTCCTCTGAGTCGGTGTATCGTGGCCCCCCTCCTACAATCCCCAAGTTTACTCATCCAGATCCTAGTGAATTCGCTCGCCTTCGCATCGCCCTGGAGAACCTGCTCCCCACAGATGGCACTGAGCTGTTTAAGTACCAGATCCTGGTAGACCACCTTAAGTTCGAGGAAGCTAAGATGATAGCTGATGCTAATTTGAATTCCCCTAACCCCTTCACGGACACTATGTCAGCACTTTGTGACAAGTACGGCCAGCCACATCAGTTGGCCTTGAGGAGGATAGCTAGTGTACTGGACAGTCCTGACGTTAGACGAGGTGACATCCCAGCCTTCCAGAGATTTGCTCTCCAAGTCCAGTCCCTGGTCGGTCTGTTGAGAACCTTAGGACGTGACGGGAAGTTGGAGTTGAGTTGTGGTTCCCACGTCGCACACCTTCTAAGTAAGCTTCCCCCAGAGCAGAGAGCGGAGTTTCGGCGCCATATGTTTCGTCAGCCTGGTTCTACCCCTAACCTTGTGGACCTTTCGAATTGGCTTCGGTACGAGACCTGGTGTCAGAGTTACGATGCAGAGTTGATGTCTAAGTGCTCACATGTTGGAAAGAGATCTGTTGCTATCTTGCATGGAGTCTTCCATACCTTGTAGAGGTTCCATGCAGCCAGCGAAGCCTGCTAGAATGAAGCGTTATTGTCCTTTCTGCGATGCATCTGAGCATTACCTGAGTCAGTGTGCATCCTTCGCCCAGCTTACCCCTGATCAAGTTAAGACCTGGATCCGTAGTCACAATCGCTGTTAGCGCTGTGCCAGATCCCACCATGCTGCCCAATGTGATCTGAAGAAGCCCTGCAATCTTTGCCGTGGCCTACATGTTCGTTCCCTTTACGACGAGAATGTCAGTCCTTCCTCTATTGAGGATTCTGCTACTATGGAGAAGAGTTGCTTCACGAGTTTCTCCTAAGATAGGTTCTTCTTGGATAAGCCTTCTGTTAGCGGCCGTGTGATGCTTAAAGTGGTTCCAGTGCACCTGCGCTATGAGGATCACACCCTGGATACCTTTGCCCTCCTGGATGACGGGTCAGAGCGAACAATCCTGCTGTCCACTGCCGTTGAAGCCCTGGGCATTCAGGGTGCGCATGAAGACCTCCATTATGGACAGTCAGAGACGATGTTCAGGTCATTCGTGGTCGTTCCATATCCTTCCAGATTTCTCCCATCTACCGACCGCAGATCGGTTATCAGATCAGTCACGCCTTTACTGCTGATTGCCTTAACCTGTCGCGCCAGTCCTATCCAGTTGAGCAGTTACGGCGGAAGTACAGAGACTTGAGGGGCCTTCCTATTCATACCCTTACTGAAGTCCAGCCCTTGCTCCTTATAGGTTCTGACCAACCACACCTTATCCCCCCCACTGAGCCTGTTCGATGGGGCGGCCCAGGCGTGCCAGTTGCTGTTCGTACCCGCCTGGGATGGACACTTCAGGGCCCCCCGTGCAGCCCTCGGCTTTGCGGTTGTCCAGTCCTCCAGTGAAGCCCCGTGTGTCCACTCCTGTAGTCGATTATGATCCTTTCCCTGATCTTCCTCCGCTGCCTTGGCCTGAGCCGGATGCAGCCTTAGCTAGACAAGTATGTGACTTTGAGTTGTCCTTTGCAGCTACTTCATATCAGCCTGTGGTCTCAGGGTCTCAGCAGTTTCCTTTGGTGCTCCCTACCACTCGTTCGCGCCCTCCTCGACCTAGTATTCCTGATGTTAGTGAATTCCCTCCGCCTCCTACTCCTGAGGACCTCAGAGAGTTGCTCACACCTAGTGCCATGCTATTGCCTGCCCACGGCCAGTTAGCGCCTACCAATGTTCATGTCCCAGCTTTTTTTCCTCAGTCAGAGCCTAAGGTGGAACCTGTAATCCCTTCCTCTGAGTCGGTGTATCGTGGCCCCCCTCCTACAATCCCCAAGTTTACTCATCCAGATCCTAGTGAATTCGCTCGCCTTCGCATCGCCCTGGAGAACCTGCTCCCCACAGATGGCACTGAGCTGTTTAAGTACCAGATCCTGGTAGACCACCTTAAGTTCGAGGAAGCTAAGATGATAGCTGATGCTAATTTGAATTCCCCTAACCCCTTCACGGACACTATGTCAGCACTTTGTGACAAGTACGGCCAGCCACATCAGTTGGCCTTGAGGAGGATAGCTAGTGTACTGGACAGTCCTGACGTTAGACGAGGTGACATCCCAGCCTTCCAGAGATTTGCTCTCCAAGTCCAGTCCCTGGTCGGTCTATTGAGAACCTTAGGACGTGACGGGAAGTTGGAGTTGAGTTGTGGTTCCCACGTCGCACACCTTCTAAGTAAGCTTCCCCCAGAGCAGAGAGCGAAGTTTCGGCGCCATATGTTTTGTCAGCCTGGTTCTACCCCTAACCATGTGGACCCTTCGAATTGGCTTCGGTATGAGACCTGGTGTCAGAGTTACGATGCAGAGTTGATGTCTAAGAGCTCACATGCTGGAAAGAGATCTGTTGCTATCCTGCATGGAGTTGGAGCATCCTCAGCCCCATCCTCATCCTTGTCCCCTTCCCCAGTTGAGTCTTCCATACCTCGTAGAGGTTCCATGCAGCCAGCGAAGCCTGCTAGAATGAAGCGTTATTGTCCTTTCTGCGATGCATCTGAGCATTACCTGAGTCAGTGTGCATCCTTCGCCCAGCTTACCCCTGATTAAGTTAAGACCTGGATCCGTAGTCACAATCGCTGTTAGCGCTGTGCCAGATCCCACCATGCTGCCCAATGTGATCTGAAGAAGCCCAGCAATCTTTGCCGTGGCCTACATCTTCGTTCCCTTCACGACGTGAATGTCAGTCCTTCCTCTATTGAGGATTCTGCTACTATGGAGAAGAGTTGCTTCACGAGTTTCTTCTTGGACAGGTTCTTCTTGGATAAGCCTTCTGTTAGCGGCCGTGTGATGCTTAAAGTGGTTCCAGTGCACCTGCGCTATGAGGATCACACCCTGGATACCTTTGCTCTCCTGGATGATGGGTCAGAGCGAACAATCCTGCTGTCCACTGCCGTTGAAGCACTGGGCATTCAGGGTGCTCCAGAAGACCTTCCATTATGGACAGTCAGAGACGATGTTCAGGTCATTCGTGTTCGTTCCATATCCTTCCAGATTTCTCCAATCTACCGACCGCAGATCAGTTATCAGATCAGTCACGCCTTTACTGCTGATTGCCTTAACCTGTCGCGCCAGTCCTATCCAGCTGAGCAGTTACGGCGGAAGTACAGACACTTGAGGGGCCTTCCTATTCGTACCCTTACTGATGTTCAGCCCTTGCTCCTTATAGGTTCTGACCAACCGCACCTTATCACCCCCACTGAGCCTGTTCGATGGGGCGGCCCAGGCGCGCCAGTTGCTGTTCGTACCCGCCTGGGATGGACACTTCAGGGCCCTGTTCCTTCTATGGGTTGTCCTTCGACTCCTCGCCAGTGCTTGCTTACCTCTTTGGTTCCTGTCCAAGATGAGCTCCTTCATCACGTTCAGAAATTGTGGCAGTTGGATACAGTTCCTTACCATGATTGTAAAGAAGTTACTCGGTCCAAGCAGGATCAGGAAGCCTTTCAGCTGCTTGACCTCAAGACCCTTACCCTAGAGATCGAGGGTGTTCGTCGCTTTGCCACTCCGCTTCTTCGTCATAGAGATATGCCTCAGTTAAATGCTCCGAGAGATTCAGTCCTGTCTAACCTCCGCAGCGTGGAACGGCGTCTGCTGAAAGATCCTGAGAAAGCCAAGACCTACCAAGTGGAGATGCGGAGACTCCTTGAGACTGGAGCTGTCCGTGTTGTGCCTGCTTCTGTTCCTGATACCCCTGAGTGTTGGTACATTCCTCACCACATAGTTAGCCACAATGGGAAGTCCCGTCTCGTCTTTAATTGTTCCCATCAGTACCGAGGTCAGAGCCTTAACCAGTACCTACTGCTTGGACCTACCCTTGGAGCCTCGTTGTTAGGTGTCCTCCTTAGTTTCCGAGAGCATCCTGTAGCCGTGAGCGGCGATATAAAGGCGATGTTCCACCAGGTTC
>NW_015506480.1:68380-72277 GCF_001515645.1 Sinocyclocheilus grahami | reverse complement strand
TTGTGTGGTAACAAAGAAACTCACAAAATGTTTAGAAAGAATGCTAGACTGATCCCCACAACTGAAAAAGGTGGTCTCGCGACTCCTTTGTGGTCAGATAGCGAATTCAAATCACTGTTAGGAGTGCAAATGAACCTAATAGTCACTGAGAAAGTTAGACAAGAACTAACTCAGAAATATGAGATCCATCCTGACAAGACTTGGTCTGTAGATGAGTGTAAAAAGGTACTAGGAGTATGTATATGCAAGAACAATGTAAAAGGCATTATCTGCTGCCACAGAGAATTTGGTTTAGCGCTAGCTACACAACAGTCTCAGCGTAACTTAAAGCTAGAGGAACAGAACAAAGAGCTCCATGCTAGAGTATCCTCTTTGACTAAGAAAATGAACCGCAACAAACCTGCAGAAAAAAACTGATGTGGAAGAAGTTAGTCAGCCTGATAACAATTATCCTGACTTACAAGCTTTCTTTGAAACCGATGTAGCCATCCAATCAGTAACTGATGTGCCTGTAGATTCAGTGAAGGTATGTGGCGCTACGAGAAGATCTCAGGGATTTGAGGGAATTGAAAGTGTTCCTCCCAACTCTTCATCCCCTTCCCCAGTTGAGTCTTCCATACCTCGTAGAGGTTCCATGCAGCCAGCGAAGCCTGCTAGAATGAAGCGTTATTGTCCTTTCTGCGATGCATCTGAGCATTACCTGAGTCAGTGTGCATCCTTCGCCCAGCTTACCCCTGATTAAGTTAAGACCTGGATCCGTAGTCACAATCGCTGTTAGCGCTGTGCCAGATCCCACCATGCTGCCCAATGTGATCTGAAGAAGCCCAGCAATCTTTGCCGTGGCCTACATCTTCGTTCCCTTCACGACGTGAATGTCAGTCCTTCCTCTATTGGCTACTATGCTACTATGGAGAAGAGTTGCTTCACGAGTTTCTTCTTGGACAGGTTCTTCTTGGATAAGCCTTCTGTTAGTGATGCTTAACTATCCAGCTGAGCAGTTACGGCGGAAGTACAGACACTTGAGGGGCCTTCCTATTCGTACCCTTACTGATGTTCAGCCCTTGCTCCTTATAGGTTCTGACCAACCGCACCTTATCACCCCCACTGAGCCTGTTCGATGGGGCGGCCCAGGCGCGCCAGTTGCTGTTCGTACCCGCCTGGGATGGACACTTCAGGGCCCTGTTCCTTCTATGGGTTGTCCTTCGACTCCTCGCCAGTGCTTGCTTACCTCTTTGGTTCCTGTCCAAGATGAGCTCCTTCATCACATTCAGAAATTGTGGCAGTTGGATATAGTTCCATACTGTGAGTGTAAAGAAGTTACTCATTCCAAGCAGGATCAGGAAGCCCTTCAGCTGCTTGACCTCAAGACCCTTACCCTAGAGATCGAGGGTGTTCGTCACCTTGCCACTCCTCTTCTTCGTTATAGAGATATGCCTCAGTTAAATGCTCCGAGAGATTCAGTCCTGTCTAACCTCCGCAGTGTGGAACGGCGTCTGCTGAAAGATCCTGAGAAAGCCAAGACCTACCAAGTGGAGATGCGGAGACTCCTTGAGACTCCCTAGAGATCGAGGGTGTTCGTCACCTTGCCACTCCTCTTCTTCGTTATAGAGATATGCCTCAGTTAAATGCTCCGAGAGATTCAGTCCTGTCTAACCTCCGCAGTGTGGAACGGCGTCTGCTGAAAGATCCTGAGAAAGCCAAGACCTACCAAGTGGAGATGCGGAGACTCCTTGAGACTGGAGCTGTCCGTGTTGTGCCTGCTTCTGTTCCTGATACCCCTGAGTGTTGGTACATTCCTCACCACATAGTTAGCCACAATGGGAAGTCCCGTCTCGTCTTTAATTGTTCCCATCAGTACCGAGGTCAGAGCCTTAACCAGTACCTACTGCTTGGACCTACCCTTGGAGCCTCGTTGTTAGGTGTCCTCCTTAGTTTCCGAGAGCATCCTGTAGCCGTGAGCGGCGATATAAAGGCGATGTTCCACCAGGTTCGCCTCCTGCCTGAAGATCGTCCTCTACTCCGCTTCTTATGGCGAAATCTGCAGATGGATGAGGCTCCTCGGACCTTCGAGTGGTTGGTCCTACCCTTTGGCACCACCTCCAGCACTCGTTGTGCTGTTTACACACTCCAGCGCCACACTCGTCAGCACCCCTTAACAGAAGAGGAGATTCGTTTCTCTGTAGAAAGATGTTTCTATGTAGATAATTGCCTCCAGAGCCTACCTACTGCTGATGCAACCCGGAGTCTGATTGATCGCCTGCACACTATCCTGTCTGGGGCTGGATTTGAGATCCGGCAGTGGGCCTGTAATGATCCAGCTGTATTAAGTCACCTACCTCCTGAGGCTCGAGCAAGTACTGTGGAGTTGTGGCTGACACAGGAGAAGGCAGACGTCCCTGAGTCCACATTAGGGTTGAGTTGGAATTGGCAGTCCGACACCTTGTCCTATAAACACAGACCCGTGATCTATGCGACCCCTACCTTGCGGAATATTTACAGGGTCCTTGCTACACAATATGACCCCCTGGGACTGCTCCTTCCTTACACAACCCATGCAAAAGTTATCGTTAAGCACCTTTGGAACAAACAGAGAGAGTGGGATGATCCCAACCTGCCTCCTGATCTTCTCCATTCCTGGATGCAGTGGGAAGAAGAACTTCACTGCCTTCCTAGTGTCTCTCTTCCTCGGCCTTATGTACCCCCTGCAGTTAGGACTGAGGGAGTTACTCACGAGGTCCACATCTTCTCAGATGCCTCTGAGCAAGCCTATGGAGCCGTAGCTTATCTACGTACTGTTGACCCATTCGGTCAGACCTACCTCTCCTTCCTTATCGCTCGTTCCCGTGTTACCCCTAAGAGAGTACACTCCATTCCCAGTTTGGAGCTCTGCGGGAGCTTAGTCGCAGCCCAGCTTGCGAAGTTGCTGGCAAACGAGTTGACCTTGACGATCCAGTCTACTGTGCTGTGGACAGATTCTACGACGGTCCTTCAGTGGTTAAAGTCAGATTCTTGTTGCTACAGAGTCTTCGTTGGCAATAGGATCGCTGAAATCCAGGAACTTACCGATCAGTGCTCTTGGCATTATGTTAGCTCTGCTGATAACCCTGCCGATGACCTCATGAAAGGGAGATCTCTTTCCTACCTTTCTTCCCCGAACCGGTGGTCCCAAGGACCCCCTTTCCTTCTCCTTGACCCTCGAGAATGGCCGTGCCTTCGGACTTCTGAGCCTGGTGAAGATCCAGCAGAGTTGCAAAAGTCTACCTTTTGTGGAGTAACTACCTCACCCACCGACTGTAGCGACCCTGATAGATGGAACTACCCCACTTGGATAGACCTGCTGGATGTCACTGCCAGAGACTTACAAGGTGAACCAGATTCTGGCATAGTTCCAGAAGCCACAGATTATTGTCATGCTAAAGTCCATGTCCTTAAACGCATCCAAGAGGAATCTTTTCCTGAAGATTACCACCTGTTAGAATCTGGAAAGTCAGTGAAACCTAGTAGCCGTTTAGTCACCTTGGCCCCTGAGATGGATCCATCTAATGGCTTAATTAGAGTGGGTGGTCGTTTGAGGAGAGTGGCTGACCTCGCAGATTCTGTTCTCCATCCTGTAGTCCTAGACCCCAAACATCCAGTTACTTGCCTGACCATCCGCCATTATGACAACAAGCGGCATCATCCTGGATCAGAGCGATTGTTTGCGGAGATACGCAGACATTATTGGATCCTACGAGGCCGTGAAGCTGTTCGACGGTTTCAGCATACATGTCCGGAATGTCACCGGTGGAGAGGTCAGCCTTCAGTGCCTCAGATGTCTGATCTACCTTCTGCCCGCCTTCAGCTTCACAAGCCTGCCTTCCATTCATGTGGGATGGATTGCTTCGGTCCTTTCCTAAT
>NW_015506480.1:55813-68331 GCF_001515645.1 Sinocyclocheilus grahami | reverse complement strand
CTGGGACTGCTCCTTCCTTACACAACCCATGCAAAAGTTATCGTTAAGCACCTTTGGAACAAACAGAGAGAGTGGGATGATCCCAACCTGCCTCCTGATCTTCTCCATTCCTGGATGCAGTGGGAAGAAGAACTTCACTGCCTTCCTAGTGTCTCTCTTCCTCGGCCTTATGTACCCCCTGCAGTTAGGACTGAGGGAGTTACTCACGAGGTCCACATCTTCTCAGATGCCTCTGAGCAAGCCTATGGAGCCGTAGCTTATCTACGTACTGTTGACCCATTCGGTCAGACCTACCTCTCCTTCCTTATCGCTCGTTCCCGTGTTACCCCTAAGAGAGTACACTCCATTCCCAGTTTGGAGCTCTGCGGGAGCTTAGTCGCAGCCCAGCTTGCGAAGTTGCTGGCAAACGAGTTGACCTTGACGATCCAGTCTACTGTGCTGTGGACAGATTCTACGACGGTCCTTCAGTGGTTAAAGTCAGATTCTTGTTGCTACAGAGTCTTCGTTGGCAATAGGATCGCTGAAATCCAGGAACTTACCGATCAGTGCTCTTGGCATTATGTTAGCTCTGCTGATAAACCTGCCGATGACCTCATGAAAGGGAGATCTCTTTCCTACCTTTCTTCCCCGAACCGGTGGTCCCAAGGACCCCCTTTCCTTCTCCTTGACCCTCGAGAATGGCCGTGCCTTCGGACTTCTGAGCCTGGTGAAGATCCAGCAGAGTTGCAAAAGTCTACCTTTTGTGGAGTAACTACCTCACCCACCGACTGTAGCGACCCTGATAGATGGAACTACCCCACTTGGATAGACCTGCTGGATGTCACTGCCAGAGACTTACAAGGTGAACCAGATTCTGGCATAGTTCCAGAAGCCACAGATTATTGTCATGCTAAAGTCCATGTCCTTAAACGCATCCAAGAGGAATCTTTTCCTGAAGATTACCACCTGTTAGAATCTGGAAAGTCAGTGAAACCTAGTAGCCGTTTAGTCACCTTGGCCCCTGAGATGGATCCATCTAATGGCTTAATTAGAGTGGGTGGTCGTTTGAGGAGAGTGGCTGACCTCGCAGATTCTGTTCTCCATCCTGTAGTCCTAGACCCCAAACATCCAGTTACTTGCCTGATCATCCGCCATTATGACGACAAGCTGCATCATCCTGGATCAGAGCGATTGTTTGCGGAGATACGCAGACATTATTGGATCCTACGAGGCCGTGAAGCTGTTCGACGGTTTCAGCATACGTGTCCGGAATGTCGCCGGTGGAGAGGTCAGCCTTCAGTGCCTCAGATGTCTGATCTACCTTCTGCCCGCCTTCAGCTTCACAAGCCTGCCTTCCATTCATGTGGGATGGATTGCTTCGGTCCTTTCCTAATCAAGATTGGTAGACGTACAGAGAAGTGTTGATGTGTATTGTTTAAGTGTATTACCACTAGAGCCGTACACTTAGACTTACTCCCTAGCCTGAGTACGGATTCCTTTCTTATGGCCCTTCGGAGGTTCATTGCTAGGAGAGGCACCCCAGCGCAGTTATGGTCGGATCGAGGGACCAATTTTCATGGAGGTGAGCGGGAGTTGCGCGAAGCATATGCTGCCTTAGCTCCTGACCTACAGTGTCATCTTGCAAGCCAGAAGATCCACTTCTGCTTTAATCCGCCATCAGCCCCTCACTTTGGTGGAGTTTGGGAGAGGGAAGTGAGATCTGTCAGGTCAGCCTTGTACACCGTTCTGGGTTCCCAGTCTGTCCCTGAAGAGGTTCTGATGACAGTTTTGTTGGAAGTCGAGGCTATCCTTAATTCAAAACCCTTGGGTTACGTGTCCTCAGACGTGGCCGATGGTGATCCAGTGACCACTAGTAGTCTCCTCATGGGGCGGCCTGATGGATCTTTACCTCAAGTCATTTACCCAGAATCCGAGCTGTTAAGTCGCAAAAGATGGAGACATTTTCAGATCTTGGCCGATAAATTCTGGTCCCGATTAATCCTTGATTACCTTCCCAGTCTGCAGACCAGGCAGAAATGGCAAGCCTCGCCTCCTGACCTCCAAGTGCATACCTACGTCATGATTGTCGACCCTCAGTTACCCCGAGGTTTGTGGCCCGTAGGTAAAGTCATTCAGACCCATCTCAGTCTCGATGGTCATATCCGATCAGCAGATGTGCAGATCAAGGATCAGATCTATACCCGACCAGTGGCCCGACTGGTTGTCCTACCAACCTTGCCTTTAGATGATCCTGGAGTCTCTAACCCTCCAGCATAGAGTCGCCTTTCCTGATTACAAAGATGATTCTCATCTTTGGGGCGGCTGTTGTAAAGGCTCCTTTAAGAGAGAGCTTTTATTCTGATATTGTATGTCGCCATCCGGCTGAGTAGTCTCGTGAGTTGAGCCGCTGCTGTTGTTGAATGCTGAATGGATGTTTATTTCTGATATTTCCTGCAGAAGTTACTTTGAGGTGTTAGTCATTGACCTACAAGTAAGCCTGTTTGCTTTATTTTTGTGTCTATGGAGATCGGTATTGAGTTATTTATAACTCCGTCACACACACGTCCAGACATGCCCACAGCCGTTGTTTCTGTTAGTTTAGATGAATGATGCTGTTATATATGTGATTATTTCGTCTTTATTGAGATGTATATCGCTGTTTTGGTTTTCAATGTTACTTTTGTGATGTGATTTGACATTTCGAGCTGTTCATGATGCCAAACGAGCGATCACTGTGATGTGCCACGATTATATCCATATATGGAGTGATGTTTATCATGTCAGATAATCACTTATGGTTTATAATGTACAATGTGATACCTTTTTTCCCTTCTTGGATTGTATATTTCACAAACCCATGTTAATGATGAGGATTTAGTATGCTTTGGCTGTCTTTATTTACCAATGGATGTTATAATTGTATATGCCTAGTTATTGTTAGTTATTCATTATCCTTTATTGTATTTCTTGTGTTCCAGACTAATGCCTCTACTGCCTGTCATTGATAATCTCCTATCAATACATTCCCTAAACCTGATCACCGGTGTCCTCATCCTTTTATAATTATTGTGCTCTAACCGGCACCCAGGGGGTTCACTCATCCCAGTCTGAATCAGATCCTGAAAGTCAAAAGTCTCTCCAACATCACTATTTTTGTGTTAAGTCGAGTTATAAAGTCCGAATTAGGAGATATAAACTTGCATTTGCGAGAAAAAAAGTCAGAATTGTGAGATAAAATAAATAAATGTTAATAGTAAGGTTTAAATAATATTTCTAATAGTAAGGTTTAAATAATATTTCATGCTGTAACTGTAGGGCTAATACAATACGTCCACTATGAACAGCATATGTGAATATTATGTAGACCTATTGTTTAAATCAAATTTATGCTTTAAAAGTAGTGTAATCATAGCAGCTTTTATCCATAGTATGTCCATTTAAACGTCTGTGTTTAGCTTCAAATGGCGTCTTTGACGACCGTATTCTATAAAAAAGTATTTGCATTCCGATCTTGACAACAAAAGGCACAAAAATCTTTTTTTCTTTTATTCCATGGATTTTACCCATTTACCTCCACTTGTTCCCAGTGTTTTTCTGCAACCACTATGCGCGCGCAGCTGCAGTGACTTAACTGTGACGTCTACTCTGAATTGGTCTATATGAGCAGCGTATTCATCAAGATTAATTTACTTGCTCGTTTTCATCACTTTCGCTTAATTCTCGGGCACTGGCTCGTTTGCTAAACTGAACATCCAATCAGATTTCTCACTCTCTGCCACCAACGTAAGCCCGACTATAGTGGATGTGTGCTTCAGTGGTTCAACTGACCTCAGACATTTCCTTTGGATGTGTGCTTCAGTGGTTCAACTGACCTCAGACATTTCCTCTTTTCTTGCAGGCTGTGGAGAATGGCAATGGCAAAGGTAAGTAGATCTTAACCTTGAAATGCTGCACTGCTATTAGTAATATTTCAGTTGTTGTGCATTTATAGTGGTTGTATGATCTTGCTCAGGAGGTCAAAGGTCTCGTCTGGAGCCAGTGGACACTATTTTTGTGAAGAATGTGAAAGAGAAAGGCCCGGCCCATCAGGCAGGCCTGTGCACAGGTAGGGAAGTATGGTATGCCCATATCTGAAATGTGTAATGCCTTTTGTCTGTTCACTTAACAGTAACCAATATGATGAATTAAAGTAATAAGCCTGAAGAAGCTGTTGTTTACAGTCAGTTTAGAACAGCTAAGGGACATTGTTAAGCACGAGCTGTTAGAAATTCACTGGAAACCACGGATTCACAGGGCTTATTGTTTTTATGCAATGGTAATTGCATAAAACATTTATTTTAATATTTATTTTATTAAAAAAGTATTATTTTGAAACAATGTCTTTGGCGCAGTAATATGCCAGAATGGTTGTAATACTGATGCAATGAGGTCACAGCTGTATGTTTCTAGAGTAATTTACAATCGTTTTGAACGCGGCTCAACCAATCATAATTCATGACTGGAACTATCCATTTTATAAGGGTGTGTTTGTGTTTAGGAGACAGGCTGGTGAAGGTAAATGGAGATAGTGTGCTGGGAAAAACTTATTCTCAGGTCATAGCAATGATTCAGAATAGGTGAGGCTATTTTAAATATTCCTTAATGAGCTTTACTTATAATTGCAAGTGGATTTATATCTACAGTGAACTTGTACTTTATAACTGCATTTGTTTGTATTTAGTGAGAATGTACTGGAGTTGTCCATCATGCCTAAAGATGAGGATGTGTTACAGTTGGTAAGTGTGAATATGACCTTTCTTTCCCTAAAACCCACACACAACTAAACAGTTAGGTCCATATATATTTGGACACTGACACAATTTCATAATTTTGACTCTGTATGCCACCAGAATAGAATTAGAATGAAACAATCAAGATGGAATTGAAGTGCAGACTTTAAACTTGGGGTTGAACAAAATATAAAATAAAACGCATAGGAATTACAACCATTTTTATACACAGTTTGGACAAATAAATATAAATATAATTCAATTCAATTCAAGTTTATTTGTATAGTGCTTTTCATGATACAAATCGTTGCAAAGTAACTTTACAGCAAATTAAGTTTTTACAATATTTAGTGGTAGCTTATCAGTGGCGACTGTCAGTTAATGTACATATGGCAGAAATGTACGGAAAAATCATCTGTCTTATCTGAATTTAATAAGAGAAAATTATTGGTCATCCAATATTTTACATTTTTAACATATTAATATGTTAAAAACTGCGCCAATAATAATAAATAAAATGTTAATTTTGTATATTTTGTTGAGAATCCTTTGCATGCAATGACTGCCTTAAGTCTAAAACTCATGGACATGACCAAAGACTGGGCTTCCTCCTTGTGATGCTTTGGCAGTCCTTTAGTGCAGCTTTGCTGCATTTGGCTGAATCTGGGCAGACAGTGTATCCCTATACACTTCAGAATTCATCCGGCTGCTTCTGTCTTCTGTCACGTCATCAATAAACACCAGTAACCCAGTGCCACTGGAAGCCATGCATGTCCATGCCATCACACTGCCTCCACCATGTTTCACAGATGATGTTGTATGCTTTGGATCATGAGCTGTTCCAAGCCTTCTCCATACTTTTTTATTCCCATCATTCTGGTACAGGTTGATTTTAATTTAATCTGTCCAAATAATGCTTTTCCAGAAGTGGTCAGGCTTTTTAAGATGTATGATCTTTCTAATCTTGAGGCTTATGAGTGGTTTGCACCTTGTGGTGAACCTCTGTATTTGCCCTTGTGAAGTCTTCTCTTGATTGCATACTTTGACAATGACATGCCTACCTCCTGGAGAGTGTTATTCACTTGGCTGGATGTTGTGAAAGGGTTTTTCTTTACCTTGGAGAGGATCCTCAGATCATTCACAACTGTCGTCCTCCATGGACGTCCAGGCTTTTTTATGTTGCTCAGCTCACCAGTGCGTTATTTATTTCTCAGAATGTACCAAACTGTTCATTTGGTCACTCCTAATGTTCCTGCTAACTCTCTGATGGATTTGTTTTGTTTTTGAAGTTGATGTGGGTTCACAAATGCAAATGGAAAAAAAAAGACAAATAAGAGAAGTTTGAGAAATTGTTTGTTTTAAAGTAAATGCACATTGTTACTGTAATTTTGCTTGTATCAATCAAATGCAACCTGATATGATTTTTTGATATTATGATACAATATTTTGTTCTAAATTTTTTTTGCTCTGTCTATACATTTAATCCAAAATTGTAACTTTTATCAAGTGAGTTAATAAGGAATAGTGCCATTAACCTCTATCTTGAAATATCAAGATAAAACATTTAGACTGATTATTAATGTTTGGTTATATTGGTTATGAGCAAACATTACATACTACAGCTGTGTGCTACATTTATCCAGTTTGATCGGAAAATCCTTAATTTGTTTGGCTGATTAATCAAAAATTAACCAAAATGAATTGATGTGAAGCATATACATTTTTACGTTTGCAATTTAAAGCAATTTAATTTAATCTGGTAATGAGAAAACTTAACGTGAGTGAGTTTAGATGAGAGATACATTTTTGTAAATAAAGATTATATTTATACATTCTATATTTTCAAGATTTATATAAGATAAATATAGAAAAAATAGAGGGAATTCCAACACCAGTGGTTCTCAACCAGGGGAGCATGGCCCAGTAGGGGGACTCAGCAAACTTCCAAGGCTTAAAATAATCTAAGTTAAGATAAAATACCTAATACATAAAAACAGGATGTAAACTGAAACCATATTTATTTTTCCGCCCTCGTTAAATATTGTTTTTAGTTCTTATTTTTATTTTTTTTGCTTGTATCAATCAAATGCAACCTGATAAGATTTTTTTTATATTGATATTATAGTTCTTTTCCCTTTCCACCCTCATTAAATATTGTTTTTAGCTCTTTGTTCCTAGCTCATTCCTAGCTCACATTAGAGACCTGCGCGGGATGGATTTTTCAGTCCCGCTCCCACAGAAATATATATTATCTGTTCCCGCTCCCGCCCGCGACATTCATGTTTTGTCCCGCTCCCGCCCGCATAAAAGTAATCTATATAGATTTGTTTTCAGTACATCGAAGAAATGTACATGAAATGGTTCTGTAATATCTCCTAAGCTCCACAACATACCAGCATAAACGCTCCAGATAAAATATTTGTTATTTAGGCTAAGCATCAACATTCACACAGTCATTCTTGAGAAGTGGGACAAAACAGGGTGCAAAATTGAAAAAATAAAACCTTGTACTTGTACAAATGAAACTACATTTATGTATCTTATATGTACTAAGCTACTGAGCTATGCTTTGATAAAACCTCCCAACTTTTCTCTTTTTTAACAAAATGTGCTTTTTTACCTTGGACTGTGTAATATAATTTCAACTTTATCTTTAACAGCATTCAAGATGTTTTTAACATTTCAAAACACATTCTCGAGTTAGCAGACAGATTACACTTTCACATGTGACCAATAATTCCACAACAAATATCAAATATAATGAAATATTATCAAAATATTCAACTGACGGAGGTGACAGAACTGACGGAGTTGACACATCTGACGGTGGTGACAAAAACCTGAATTTGTAGTTATTTTAACTATCATTGAATCAGTCAATTACTGTATTAAAACAAACAACAAACAGTGAGTATGTTATTGTTTATAAAGCTTTTATTCAAGAGTTACATTTAAGTATTTTGATATATCATTGGAACACAAAATCTTATGGTGGTGACATCTGACGGTGTTGACAAATTTGGCATTTCTTTCACAAAACCAATGGAGTTCATGTAGTAGCAATTTTATTTTTTTCTGTTGATGCTAGATGCTAATGATACCTGCTTCAGGAGAATAAAATTATCTAAATATTTCAAATAATTTCCTCAGAAATTGGAAGATGGTGTTGACATATCATGGCTGTGACAACGGAAATATTAACATTAGGATTTAAAATATTCTAAAACTATAAAACTTAGCAGAGCCTGTCTGACCCTGATGTACTCTGCAGAGGTGAACTGTGGCAAGGGGGTCCTTTAGAGTGACAGCTGCCACTGATATTCCCTGATTTTATTAAATTTTATTGCATGTCTAACGGTGTTGACAAAAAGTGGGGACGCAAATTTAAAATCTTATGAAACATACATGTGTCATTAAAAAAACAACCTTGCTTTGATAGGAGATATTATAAAGTGTTGCTTTTGATAAAGCAAGCTCTTTTTCATCATTAAAAAAAACATTTGTATCCATTTTATTGCATATGCATGTTTGAACCCTTCTCTGTGGACATTAAGAAACATAGATTTGGTATAATAATGAGAAAATGAAATTGAAGGTTATAATTGTGTTAAATACATTCTATTATTAATCCCTCATGACATTTAAAATTGAAAATATTTTTATTTTTTAAAGCTAATAGCAGTTACCCTTGCTGGACCTGTTTTGTCCCACGTCTCAAGCGTGCATGATTTGGCATGGCAGAATGCCAGCAGCGTGCTTCCTTTATTATCACTAAAAGCTGACATCTCAGTTAATCGCGATCTCATAAAGCTCTGTTATATCACATTAAATATATGCACAATGAATCTTTCACAGTGTCTACACTTCGCGTGTTAAAATGAGAGGATTCCTGAGCACGCAATTTCAGCACTGTGGTGAGTAGATTCTAACTTAATCACCTCTGATTGACCATCGCGTTCCAGAAATCAACAGCTGAGTCTGTGATTGGCTACATTGCACAACCCTTTAAACACGTGTTATAAATAGAAACTATGCCTAGCTTGCGCATGTCAATCATTTTCATGTTAATATTAGTTGTTCTTTTTGCTTTTGTGCAACAGACAAATAACAATTTGTATGTTTTAGACACTTTATGTTTAGATCATTTCTATTTCGCGGGAGTCCTGCAAATCATTTTATTCTCCCGCATCCCGCACACACACGAGTCTCTTCTCGCCCGCACCCGCACTCGCCCATCAAGAGCTGTCCTGTGACGCACCCTGTTACGTTGGGTCCCGCGGGAGTGCAGGTCTCTAGCTCACATTAATTTCCCCAGTCTCACTAGCTGTTGCCTATCTGTCAGAAAGTTGGTGATCCACTGAGAGATAGGCAACAGCTAGTGAGACTGGGGAGATTAATGTCAAACAGCCGCACCATCAGCACTGATGCCCCTCAGGAATGCATTCTCTCCCCACTGCTCTTCTCCCTGTACACCAACGACTGCAGCTCTACTGAACCCTCTCTCAAGCTTTTGAAGTTTGCGGATGACACCAAAGTCACAGCACACGGGAGACAGGAGACACAGAACAATGAACAGGAGTGAGCAACACAACGATCCGACAGAGAATGAACAAACACAAACTTAATATAAAGCACAGCTGATCAGCACCAGCTGAACCCGATCACTAATCAGCGATCATGAGTACTGAAATCCGTGTCCTCTCCATCTCGAGTCCAGAATATGTTTGACCTAATAGACAGATTCCCCTTCTACGAGATGTGGCGGGGGGTTAATTGTTGAACGAAAAACAGGTTTTAATTTGGAAACAACCCGGATGAATTCTCCTGTATACCGGAGGAAGTTTGAGGGAGGAACCCACAGACCTGCGAACTGTGACAGTACCCCTCCTGCTAAGAGTGCCCCCTGGCGCTCCGATGCAAACTTACCTGTCGATTGTAATCATCGATCAGGGAGTGATCCAATATGTCTCTTGCAGGAACCCAACTTCTCTCCTCTGGACTGTAACCCTCCCAGTCCACCAAGTACTGAAAACCGCGCCCCCTCTGTCTCGAGTCCAGAATCCGTTTGACCGAATAGGTAAGTTCCCCTTCTACGAGATGCGGCGGGGGGGGAGACCGGGGCAGGCGCGGTAATGGGTGAACGAAAAACAGGTTTTAATTTGGAAACATGAAACACCGGATGAATTCTCCTGTATACCGGAGGAAGTTTGAGGCGAACTGCCTCAAAGTTTGTGAATTTTCTGAGTAGAAAGCCACACTTTTTGACCAACAACGTAATAGGGAGGCAACGAATTGGCGATCGGCCTGGGCCTTAGTGCGCACCTGCACCTAGAAGAGAGCCAATCTGGCCTTCCTCCAGGTGTGACGGCACCTCTGGACAAAGGCGTGAGCGGAGGGGACCGCGACTTCGGATTCCAGGTTCTGAAAAATTAGTGGCTGGTAATCTAGACTACCTTCAAACGGAGAAAGGCCCGTGGACGATACTGTAACGAGCTATGCGCATACTCAACCTATGAGAGCTGTTGGCTCCAGGAGGATGGATTCTGAGACACCAAACATTGCTACACCCGTTCCAAGTCTTGGTTGGCCCTCTCAGTTTGACCGTTGCTCTAGGGATGGAACCCAGAAGAAAGACTCACATTCGCTCCCAGCAATCGACAAAATTCCTTCCAGAATTTGGGGTCCTCTGTCAGAGACCACATCCATCTGGAGGGCATGAATGCGAATGACATGGTCATTGACAGTAACCGCTGTCTCCCGGGCAGAAGGAAGTTTAGGCAGGAGAATAAAATGGGCCGCCTTCGAGAACCGGTCCACCATGGTTAAAACCACTGTGTTGCCCTGGGATGGTAGGAGGGCTGTAACAAAATCTAGTGCAATATGGAACCAGGGTCTCGAAGGGACAGACAGCGGCTGAAGGAAGCCTGCCTATGGACATTGTAGTGGGAGGGGTGACTCTCGCATTCCATTAGAAGAAAAATAGTACTATTCACTCCTGGATGACACTGATCTTGGAACACTGACCCCAGCAGATGATGTCGGACCACAAGTCCTCAGGCACAAATAAATGACTCGGTGGGCAATCGGACGGATTGTAAGGCATTGTGAACCTTCAATTCGATCATCTTTCGATCATTGCATCTTTCCATCTGCGAGGGAACCCTGGGAAAGCACCTCTCTGACCCCCACCTCAGACGTGTCGACCTCCACCACAAACTGACGTGAAGGATTAGGTGTCACAAGAATAGGAGCAGAAAAAAGCAAACTTTTCAGGTTGGAAAATGCAGCTTCAGCTGTACTAGACCACCTGAACATCACCTTGGTGGAGGCCAAGGCAGTCAGAGGGGTGACCATTTGGCTGTAATTATGAATGAAATGTTGGTAGAAATTGGCTAAGCCCAGAAATCTCTGCAGGGACTTGCGGGAATCTGGGGTTGACCAATCAACCACGGCCGGAATCTTGTCGGGATCCATGTGAACCCCATCGAGACGATAAACCCCAAAAAAGGGACAGAGTGTGCGTGAAAAACGCACAAAGACCATTCTCAAGCAGCCTCTGAAACACTCATCTGATGTGCTGAACATGCTCCTGGAGAGACGAAGAAAAACTCAATATGTCATCCAGGTAAACATATATGAACTGATCGACCATGTCTCAGCACATCATTGATCAGGAGCATTGGACAGCCCGAAAGGCATAACCAAATATTCAAAATGTCCCCTGGGGGTATTGAAGGCGGTCTTCCACTCATCTATGGAATCATTGTTGTGTCTTTACTATTCAGTCAAACATTATGTGTTTGAGAGTAAAACAAATTATTTTGTAATTAAAAAATAAAAGATTGCAAAAAAAAAAGTCTTCTTAAGGCTCAAAAATAAAGAAATTGATAAAATGATTTGCAGTGCGTATAAATCTTTGAAAATCTTTCTTTTTCTTTGTGCACTTCAAACACTTTTCATCGTGATACCACAAATGTGACTCTCTTTTCTGCCGTCTTTTTTTGCGGGTCTAAAACTTTTGTTTGCGAGTTGAAAAGTTTTGCTTGCGAGTGAAGCTGTCTCTCAGTGAGCGGTCTCTACCCACCAAGATGAAAGGCCTTTTTCTATTGGTCACTCTCGATTGAAGTCACAGGTTGACCACACCCACTACGTTTCCCTGGAATCCCCGCCACTGCAGCCGCAGTCTGACAGAAGAGCGAGTGAGGTTGTATCATGACGAGCAACAGGTCGTGTACTGGGTAAGATAACTAACTTAACATCTTAAACTCAGTGACAAGTGAACTTAATTATTCTCTCCTCTCATGCTCTCCTATCTAAATATGTAACGTTAGCTAAGCCCATTGTAGATTTGATTAGCCAACAGTATAGCTAGCTGCCAGAGCACCCAATATTTTCAGAGATTATAGATTATTATAGCTCCAGTGAAGTAAGGTGAGTAACGCATATCAAATCACTAGCCCAATTGGCGGGTTATGATTCCTAAATTATGACCGTATGCACACTCAAGTTTATTCGCAGTGGCACCCAACAGCTGTAGTTTGCCATTCAAAGTTTTCTAAAATACGATTTGGGACCGATGTCTGTACATTCTGACTTCAGCCTAGTCTACATTTTAATAACAGGTTTGTTTTGTACTATCTAAGACCTGTGCAATGACAATTGCAAAACTTCAATAGTAAGGATTGATATTCAGGACTTGTCAGTCAGTACCACTGTAGGCTTGCAGAGACTTTGCTTTGAAGACCTTTTAATGAACTAACTTCCACATTT
>NW_015506480.1:48060-55798 GCF_001515645.1 Sinocyclocheilus grahami | reverse complement strand
GGACGCTGAAGTGCAGGCACTTGTAGCAAATGTAGCACTGCCAGTTGTCGTTGGAGATTCTTAGTCCTCCTTTCCGTTCTTTCAATCGCTTTACGTATACGTCGACTTTCCATGTCCACTGTGAAACCCGCGAGACACAACAAACACACAGCTCCGATCACAGCGTCCTCCAGCCTCCTGTTGTTAATGTTGTTTATCTTTGTTTTAGTTGTTGAACGCCACGCACAAATGACGTCGCTGTAGACCGGTTCCTAGTACACACTCTCGGTGCGAATGCAACCCTTTAAATGGTACTGGGAAATAGTTCGCGCAAAATCGTCCCAGTACTTTAGTACCGTACATTTAGTTCTGGAACTAAAGCGGTGCGAAAGGGCCTATAGTCAATTATCAATTCCTATTTTACAAAATTTGCCCTGCATACATTTTTGTCTTTAATGTGTAGGCACTTGAAGACCAGTGTCCAATATACACAGGAACATTTCCAGTGTCAGAAGTAGAACTGCTATGCCAACTTTTGTGGAGAAATATAATGGTAACAGTAACTCACATTGAAGCTTACATCTAAAAGGGACACTTAAGAATGGAGTAATGATGCTAAACATTTTGCTTCATTGTTTTTAGCTTTATATACATATTTTATTTATTTATTTTTACAGGCTCTCCAAGGAAGGTGATTTTCAAGGGATTGACAGGACTTCCTGTTTTTTGACGTTTCCACAACTTTAGACGTGTTATCTCGTAACAGATTTCAGATGTCTTTGTGGTGAATCACATCCTCCTCACTGTAAAAATAAATAAATAAAATTATATATTTGTAGCGTCTGGACCGATCAGACACACTATTTTTCATTTGATTTAACAAATCAATTATTCATTAGATTAACAAACATTCACAGACCCCTCACCCAATAAACATACTGGGTGCCAAAATGTCTGTGAACAGGGCCCCGGGACCCTGGTTACCATGGCAACCCTGACACCAGATACGTTTACGATCTAATGGAATGCGAGAGTCACCCCTCCCACTACAATGTCCATAGAAAATCCATAGTGCACAGTAGAAATTGACTTTTCTACTAATTAATTCATAGGGAAACCTTTCTTTGAATGAACAGTGTATCCTTCAGGTCATGGTGTATGTTGTCTTTGATATTTTAGACTATTTTATGCATGCTTATGATGGAACCCATTCCTGTCATCCTTTCACTATATGTAATCCTACCTTGTTTAGTATCTATGAATTCGCCTTCTGATGATCGAAACAAGCGTGTATATTATATGTTGGTACATAGGCAATATATATTAGTGTCCTGAGAATCTTTAGTAATTTCGATCCAAGTTCCATTTGCAAATTACCATGCTTAGAGACAAAGGGTCGTAAAACCCTCCAGCAATTGCCACCTCCCGCTTGGAATTTCCGTATTTCTCATTGGACAAGCCCATTTTGAGAGGCGGGAATCTTCTACAGCATAAAGGTCTCACACTAGGGACCCGCCCAGAGTCGGTGGTTCTGTTAGATTTTGATAAGATGTGAGCTCCAATGCTCCAGGACATTCTAAGTTTTTGTGCCAGGCCTTCGGCCTTGAATTTCCATTGCATCAGGATTCTCTGACTCAAAACTGGTTCTTTTCATCAACCAACTTCAGCAAAGACCCATGTGAGCCTTCGGATTGCATCAAGCCTTTCTTTCAGACAGATGAGGCTTATTAATTGATACATTAGGTATCATTCTCACCTTTTTACAAAGGTGTGTTTGAACTAAGAATCTGATGTTTCCCTCAGGTGTAAATCTGCTGAATATGCAAATGGTTCAATAACTTTGTGTGTGTGTGTTAGACCAGTTTATGTGTTTATGTAGTATGTTAGACCAGTTTAAGTGTTTATGTAGTATGTTGGACCAGTTTAAGTGTTTATGTAGTTAATAAAACCTTATTTGTATCACACTTGACGTGGTTCATTGTTTGCTCATAACTGGAGTCACTTAATCATGCAGATTTATGCTACAAGCTTTTGTAGAATTCTACAGTAAGGAAGTTATTTCTCTTAACCAGGAAATTAACGTTCTTAGAATTGACAAGACAGTTGACTCTGAGAGGTCAGCTAAATATCTACAGCGGATCTAAAATATTCATAATTAATTATAACTAGTTATGATTAATTATTCATATTTCCCATGAGCTGATTCGTTACAATATATATGTATATAAAAACAATAAATCTAAATTTTTCAGCATCATTCGTCCAGTCTTAAGTGTCACAATATTACAATATGCTTATTTTTTTGCTCAACAAACATTATTATCGATGTTGAAAACAGTTGTTTTTCAGGATTCTTTGATGAATAGAAAGTCCAAACAAACAGCATTTATCTGAAATAGAAAGATTGTGTAATAATATACACTACTATTCAAAAGTTTGGGGTCAGTAAGACTTTTTTTTTTTAAAGAAATTAAATAAATGAATACTTTTATTCAGCAAGAATGCATTAAATTGATCAAAAGTGACAGTAAAGACATTTATACTGTTATAAACCATTTTTACTTCAGATACATTGCTATTCATCAACGAATCCAATTCTTTTTTCAACATTGACAATAATAAATGCTTCTTGAGCAGCAAATCAGCATATTAGAATGATTTCTGAAGGATCACGTGACACTGAAGACTGGAGTAAAGATGCTGAAAATTCAGCTTTGATCACAGGAATAAATTACATTTTTAACATGTATTCAAATAGCAAACAGTTATGGTAATATTTCACAATAATACTGTTTTTACTGTATATTTTATCAAATTAATGCAGCTTTGATAAGCAGAAGAGACTTGTCAAAAAAACATTAAAAAAAGAAATGTATATAAACATTTCATATGATCTTTTTATGACCTTTGCAATGTACTGTTTTGAACCAATGTAATGGACATAGTCAGGTAGGTTACAATGAGATATGACCAAATCAGAGCATCTTTTAGGTGTTTTTAAACTTCAATGTGAGTTACTGTTACCATTACCTTTCTCCACAATAGCTGGCATGGCAGTTCTACTTCTGAAACAGGAAATGTTCCTGTGCATATTGGACACTGGTCTTCAAGTGCCTACACATTAAAGACAAAAATGTATGCAGGGCAAATTTTGTAAAATAGGAATTGATAATTGACCATGTTCAATTTAGCTTTTGCTTGTGTACCTCCTGAGGGTGAATGCGACATTGGATGATGTTGCATCAGGTCTAAGGTTTTGCCTTGAAGATGTTGCCTCCTCTATCAACACCAAATCTTCTTCCTGCAAACAGAAAAGAAAAATGTGATGTTCTACTGATAGAATTCTTGGCTGTTTGGAGTAGTCACAAATAAAAACACCCCTTAGAAGTCAGGGGCATATTGAAATGTGGAAGTTAGTTCATTAAAAGGTCTTCAAAGCAAAGTCTCTGCAAGGCTACAGTGGTATGTGACTGACAAGTCCTGAATATCAATCCTTACTATTGAAGTAACACGTTTTGCAATTGTCATTGCACAGGTCTGATGTTCTACTGATAGAATTCTTGGCTGTTTGGAGTAGTCACAAATAAAAACACCCCTTAGAAGTCAGGGGCATATTGAAATGTGGAAGTTAGTTCATTAAAAGGTCTTCAAAGCAAAGTCTCTGCAAGGCTACAGTGGTTACTGACTGACAAGTCCTGAATATCAATCCTTACTATTGAAGTTTTGCAATTGTCATTGCACAGGTCTTAGATAGTACAAAACAAACCTGTTATTAAAATGCATAATACACAGTCTTGTAGACTAGGCTGAAGTCAGAATGTACAGACATCAGTCCCAAATCGTATTTTAGAAAACTTTGAATGGCAAACTACAGCTGTTGGGTGCCGCTGCGAATAAACTTGAGTGTGCATACGGTCATAATTTAGGAATCATAACCCAACAATTGGGCTAGTGATTTGATGTGTGCTACTCACCTTACTTCACTGGAGCTATAATAATCTATAATCTCTGAAAATATTGGGGGCTCTGGCAGCTAGCTATAATGTTGGCTAATCAAATCTACAACGGGCTTAGCTAATGTTACATATTTAGATGGGAGAGCATGAGAGGAGAGAATAATTAAGTCACTGAGTTTAAGATGTTACCCTGTTGCTCGCCATGATACAACCTCGGTCGCTCTTCTGTCAGACTGCGGCTGCAGTGGTGAAGATTCAGGGGAAACGTAGTGGACGTGGTCAACGTGTGACTTCAACTGAGAGTGACCAATAGAAAAAGGCCTTTCAAACTGGTGGGTAGAGACCGCCAACTGAGAGACAGCTTCACTCGCAAGCAAAACTTTTCAACTAGCAAACAAAAGTTTTAGACCCGCAAAAAAAAGACGGCAGAAAAGAGAATCACATTTGTGGTATCGCAAAGTGTTTGAAGTGCACAAAGAAAATTAAAGATTTTCACAAATTTTATACACACTGCAAATAATTTTGTTGTCAATTTCTTTATTTTTGAGCCTTAAGAAGACTTTTTTTTTGCAATCTTTTATTTTTGAATTACAAAATAATTAGTTTTACTCTCAAACATAGAATGTTTGATTGAATAATAAAGACACAAAAATTATTCCATACTCATCCCCCTCCCTGATGCAGACCAAATGATAAGCATTACAAAGATCCTTCGTGAAAACGAAAGCCCCCTGCAACCGCTCAAAGTCTGAAGACATCAATGGCAAAGGATACATATTCTTTGCCATGATGTTATTCAACCCTCGATAGTCAATGCAAGGTCGCAGAGGACCATTCTTCTTAGCCACGAAGAAGAATCCCACCCCAGCAGGGGAAGAGGAAGGGTGGATGATCTTGGATGCAAGAGAATCAGAAATATATTTCTCCATGGCCTCCCTTTCAGGAGCGGAAAGTGAATATAACCTGCCTTTAGGCGGAGACGTACCTGGCAATAAGTCTATAGCACAGTCATAAGGACGATGCGGAGGAAGAGAAGCTGCTCGAGACTTACTGAACACTTCCTTCGGGTCTAGGTACTCCTCAGGTATGTTAGGCAGGTCCACGTGTTCCTCCTGTAACACAGAACATGAAACAGAAGAACAAGCAGACAACAAACAAGATGCATGACAAAAATTGCTCCAAGAACAAACAGTGTTCTGTTGTCAATTAATGTGAGGGTTATGATGGGAAAGCCAAGGATGTCCAAGGACCATGGGAACAAGGGGAGAGTCAATTAACAGGAGAGAAATTTCCTCAGTGTGATTACCAGATGTGATGAGCTTGATAAGACCAGTACTACGGGTGACTGATGGCAGAACTTGACCGCTGAGTGCATGAAGAGATATGGGATGAGGAAGCATGACCACAGGAATGTTGAACTGTAAAGCAAAAGAGGCGTCAATGAAATTACCCTCCGCTTCCAAGTCCAATAAAGCCTGGCAGGTGTGGAAGATGTTGGCCCATTGTAGTCTGACTGGGAGGAGAGTAGCTGAAGAGGATTTTTCTGGAGATACACCCCCCGTCAATAACCTCTGGTCTGTTAATGGGCTTGGGCTTTTACCGGGCAATTGGTAACAAAATGGCCAGCCGCTCCACAATACAGACACAGTCCATTGCTTCCCCGACGATCCTTCTCCTCCCTGGTCAGTCGGGTTCTGCCCAGCTGCATGGGTTCCAGATTGAGAGCGGGGCTGACCGTAACATTGAAAGCGTCCACCTCAGGAAAAGAAAAATGACGCGTGCGTTGATCACGGCATTGCATTCTATTATCCACACGAATCGCCAGCTCGATCAAACCATCCAGATTAGTGGGTAAATCGAAGGCGAAAATGTCCCATTGGATACGGTCAGCCAACCCATGCAGGAATTTATCCTACTGTGCCTCCTCGTTCCATTTGCTTTCCACCGTCAGAGTGTGAAAATCAGTAGAGTAGTCAGTAACCGAGCGGTTGCCTTGTTGTAAATCCGCCAACTCCCGGGCCGCCTCCCGACCCAAGACCGTTCGATCAAACACTCTCTTTAATTCTTCGGCAAATGACTGGAATGAGGAGCAGCAAGGATGTTGAGTTTCCCACACCGCTGTCCCCCACAGAAGAGCACGTCCAGATAACAGAGTAATCATCAACACCACCTTTGATTGCTCCGTAGGAAACGACGTGGGTTGAAGTGTGAAAAACAAAGAGTATTTTGTCACAAAAGCTCGACATAACTGTGCCTCACCGGAATAAAAAGTTGGTGGTGGTCGATAAAGCTCGCCACGATGATCCAATCGCTCAGATGGAAGGGGAACAGACGGTGGGGCTGGCACAGTGGGTGCTCCGGCTTTATCTGTCCTGAGCTGCCGGAACTGGGCAGTAACCTTGGACACCTGTGCTACCAAGGCTTGCACCGCAAGGCTTGACCCGTTGCCATGATCTGTTCCTCCTGTTGATCCATACTGTAACAGTCATAGCCTGTCACAAGGTTCATTTTGTATTATTTTGGTGTGCTATATTCTTCCAGACCATTAGGTGGCCTTAGTAGCTCTACCATTTCTGTATAAAGGAAGGAAGCAATAGAGTGAGAGAGAGACTCAGTTTGAAATCCACATGGTTTCTTGCTGTGCTACAAATAATCCTGGTTTGAGAAACATTTTGTTTGCTGCTCAACCAGGATTTTTCTTGTTTTGTCTCTTCTTGTGCTTAATTGTCACAATACATGCTGAGGCTAGCATGTTTACAACCATGTACAACTTTTGAGTGCATTATTGCAACTGCTCAAGGATTATACCCAAAGTGTTCCTGGCCCCCTACTTCAAGGACTTCTACAATACAGAAATCATCGAATCATCAGATAAGAGAGATTTATGCATGCACTACAACCATTGACCTGTACTGGTTTGTCTAATCTACAGATTATGGGACATTTCGCATTCAAGCCTTTGCACATTTCCACTGGATGTTGTTTCATTGCTTATTTTTATTCTTTTTGTCAGCCCTGGGTGAGGTTGTTTGTTGGTGCTTTATAAATTGTTGCTTGTTACTTTGGAGTGAAAATGGTTTAATACACATTTGGAAAAGGAATTTGGACTGTTTTGGGCCTTCTTGCATTTACTGCAGAACGTACACCCAATAACCAGTTAGACCCTTTACAAAGATACGGGTCCCCCCTTTTTTCTGGTATAGCAATCCCAGTTTTGAATAGCTGGGACAGTTATAATATGAGGAATGTCAGGAATAATGACTTGAGACTCAGTTGCAAGTGCAAGTTTATTAAATGAAGAATGATGGGCAACAGCAGAATAAACAGGAAAGTTGTGGCTGTAGAAGATATCCTCGGCAGCACAGGGACTACAATGGGCTGCTGAATGAATTCCAAGACAAGAGTCTAATGAAATGTGATCCACAAACAATAGGCAGTATAATCCACAATAGCAGGTAATTCCACAAACGACAGACAGTAACATCCACAAAGGCAGCAGGTAATCCACAACGACTGGAACACTAGAGCACACGGGAGACAGGAGACACTGAACAAAGAACGGGAGTGAGCAACACAATGATCCGACAGAGAATAAACAAACACAAACTCAATATAAAGCGCAGCTGATCAGCACCAGCTGAACCCATTGCTAATCAGCGATCATGAGTTGTATGTATAACAGACAAGGAAGAATCCACAGACCTGCAGACCGTAACATGTATACATCCAGAATGAGGAAAAGGGCTCAGAAAATTACTCTGGATCCCTCATACACACACACACACACACACATACACATATAT
>NW_015506480.1:46991-47521 GCF_001515645.1 Sinocyclocheilus grahami | reverse complement strand
CCTAATGATTGGGGGGGGAGATGGGGGAGCGCAAAAAAAAAAAAAAAACATGTGTTGATGCGCAGCCTAGAGACCTGAGCAGGACAGTTTTCTTAAGCCCACGCCCCCTGAACTTCTGACCATTACCGCCCACTCCCGCAACGTGTGTGTCACGCTCCCGCAAACATTCTTATTGTCTTATTGTATATATTACATCAACGAAAATAGTTCCAAATATAGTAAGAGCTGAGCCGCTGCGCATCTCTAAAAGCAAACACAGTCGAGTTTCATTCATGAATGAAAGCGCGTTTTTGAACGAATCTATTGAGTCAGGAATTTCATTCCTGAATGAATCAGCTGTTCAAACGAATCAATTGAATGTATGATTCAGTGATAAAATCAGTGACTTACCGCCACCTGCTGGTGGATTTCGTTTCATTTTTAGCGTTTAATTTCAGTTATTTAAATAATTTAATATTTCTGTATTCAAAATGTTATATTTAAAACATTAATCACCACATGAATGTATGAATTTAATTGCACTCATGCCA
>NW_015506480.1:44418-46945 GCF_001515645.1 Sinocyclocheilus grahami | reverse complement strand
TGAAAATGATGCCATTGAAAATGTAAAAAGAAAATACCCCTGTAAGTCACTTTAAGGAGTCAAATGTCAGCTCGTATTAGAGAGGCTAATTTTTTATCAGAATTTTTGATTATTGATCAGAAGGTGCTCCTATTTTTTTTTTAATTAGGAGGACAAGCTCCTAAAAAGAAAAGTAAGCATAGAGTGTATCAGAGACAGCTGAGAGTGTAACAGTATATTAGGTCTGTGCATGAGGTCTTAAAGAGACAGCAGCCTAAATAAACCTGCTGCTGCCTTTCATTATACAGTGAAGAGTATCCAGTGTTCTTTTACAGTTGAGTATAAATTACAGTTAGACCTAACTGAAAACATTTCTTGTTATTGTTTTTGTTTGTGCTATTGATTGTCATTAATTTATTTGTTCTTATTTTATTATTTACTATTTACTTGACTTTTTTAGTTAAAATAAGGCCATGTCCACACGTACATGTATATTTTTATAAACTGAGTTTTTCCTTCTTCCATTTAAAAAAAAATCTCCGTCCACATGAAAACGTGTGGTCCATGAGAAATAGTCCTGCCACTACAGATGGAAAGAAAAAACTTGAGGAAACACTGCAGGCATTTAATAAAATTAGAAAAATGCATTTACAAAGGTAAAAAGAAAATGCCCCTGAAATCACTTTGAGTCAAATGTCAGCTCGTATTATGAAGGCTAATTCTTGATCAGAATTTTTGATTATTGATCAGAAGGTGCTCCTACATTTTTTAAATTAGGAGGACAAGCGCTCCTAATTACAAGACAAACACTGCTCTTAAACTGGGTGTGAGACAGGTATGCCTGTGGAATGGGATTTGGCTGAGGAAAAATTCAGTCAAAAGATTTTTTTTGCTTTAACCCCATAATTTTCACACATCAGGGAGCCATATCAATATGTGGGGTATTGAAATCGCATTTGCATAAGCGCTTGCTGTTCAATTTCACTTTCGATTTTGCGATATAGCGGCACTCTGTGTAACGGGAGCACATCTTACAGTGTGTGCATAATTATTAGGCACGTTGATATTCTGATCATATTTTTTTCCAAGCACATTTTACCAATTCCAAACCACATCAATCTTAATAACTACTATTATTTAGGTATTTAATAATTTAGAAGTGATACTGTATATAATTGTCCATGAAGGCTAGAAATGAAAAACTCCGTATTTAGGTGTGCAGAATTATTAGGCAGGTTTTTTTTTACGGATGAAATGAGCCAAAAAAAAAGAAGAGATTTAACTCAGACTGAGAAGTCAAAAATGACTAAATCCCCATGAGAAATATTAAAAACGAATGCAGTACAGAAATGTCAAAGTTAAGGCATGACCATTGGTCAGCAAAATGCTGACTGGGACAGTGGGGTCAGAAAAAAACAGGTGAAGAAGAAAAGACAAACGTTAACTGCAAAATAATTCAGAATGAATGTGAAGAATTAGGTGTGAAACAATCAGGAAGCATTTAGTCTCCAGTGCCACTATTTTCCAGAACTGCAACCTACCTGGAGTCTCCAGAAGTACAAGGTGTCAGGTTATCAGAGACTTTGCTTGGGTAAAAAAAATCCTTAAAAATGACCCTCAATTAATTAGAATAACATGCTGAAGTGTTGGGAAATACATGAAGACTATTTTTATAGGCTTTATGGACAGATAAGTTGAGAGTGACGCTTGAAGGACCAGCACCACAACCTCTTGTACCACTGTTTGGAATTGATCTTCCAGAATCTGGCAGTAAGATTTAGGAGCTCATTTTTGTCAGTCTCTGCAAGACACACTTCTCAGGATAGGAGATGGACTAAAAATGAACTCCCAAAACTTACTGCAACATGGAGCTAAGAAGAAAATGTAAAACTTGAAAAAATGGAAAAACAGCTTGGTGAAAAGCGTTTACAGTTTAAAAGCAAATAGAAAGTCCTATTTTTTAAATTTCTTTTCTTAATATTTTTTTGTAGATTTGCACATGTACAAGGTTTAAAATGTTCATGAAATATTTTTAAAAAATACTGACTTTTTGAGCAGCTGCATGTTTGAACAGCTGCATTTCTCTAGGTCAAAGATGAAAAAATGGGATTTACAATAAAGTAATTTACAAAATTATTTTGACTTGAGTTTATTTATTAATGAGTAACGTATTTTTTGAGTGAATGTGCAAATTTGTAATGTTATCAGCTTTTACCATGTTATTACAACATTTAACCACTTTTTATTAATTAAAAAATTGAGAAATTCTTTCAAATTTAAATCTTGTACAAGAACTACAGCAAAAATCAGTTTGATGCATATTTTATCAATATTTTAGAAATTAATTTGAATATTACCAGTACTGACTTCAATTGATTTCATTAAATTCCTTTGAACACGACTGCTCAAAACGGTCTAAATTTATGAAACCTACACATTCAAAACATTACTACTCTGAAATGTTTAATGTAAATGTTAAGTGTAAGTGAAATGTTAAGTGATGTAAGGTATTTCATGACACTACATATGCTGGGGTGTGAATTTGATA
>NW_015506480.1:42023-42229 GCF_001515645.1 Sinocyclocheilus grahami | reverse complement strand
TTTAGGAGCTCATTTTTGTCAGTCTCTGCAAGACACACTTCTCAGGATAGGAGATGGACTAAAAATGAACTCCCAAAAAACATGGAGACATGGAGCTAAGAAGAAAATGTAAAACTTGAAAAAATGGAAAAACAGCTTGGTGAAAAGCGTTTACAGTAAATAGAAAGATAGAAAGTCCTATTTTTTAAATTTTTTTTCTTAATATT
>NW_015506480.1:41375-41896 GCF_001515645.1 Sinocyclocheilus grahami | reverse complement strand
GTAATTTACAAAATTATTTTGACTTGAGTTTATTTATTAATGAGTAACGTATTTTTTGAGTGAATGTGCAAATTTGTAATGTTATCAGCTTTTACCATGTTATTACAACATTTAACCACTTTTTATTAATTAAAAAATTGAGAAATTCTTTCAAATTTAAATCTTGTACAAGAACTACAGCAAAAATCAGTTTGATGCATATTTCATATTTTATCAATATTTTAGAAATTTAATTTGAATATTACCAGTACTGACTTCAATGGATTTCATTAAATTCTTTTGAACACAACTGCTCAAAGCGGTCTAAATTTATGAAACCTACACATTCAAAACATTATTACTCTGAAATGTTTAATGTAAATGTTAAGTGTAAGTGAAATGTTAAGTGATGTAAGGTATTTCATGACACTACATATGCTGGGGTGTGAATTTGATAAGTGCTTGATATAAAATAAATGGTGCTTGAAAAAGTCCTTGAAAGTCCTTGAATCTGGTGTTCATGAAAGAGTGGGAACCCTGTA
>NW_015506480.1:31431-41177 GCF_001515645.1 Sinocyclocheilus grahami | reverse complement strand
TTTCTGCAGCTGCAGAGGTTTTCAGGGAGCTGACTTGTGAAGTGTCAAGCAGAAGGCTTTGGCTCCCTTTCCCCCCTTTCGTAGCTGTGCACAGGCGTGGAGGGCTTGCACTGCTGGCGACGTGATGTTCAGCCGGCTGTCTTTTGCTTAAGTCTATGCGCAGTCGGTAGGACTGTTTAAATTTTTCTGAACCGTGTCAAGCTCCTCTTTAATTGCTGAGTCAGGGTTTGGACCTCAGCTCTGGCTGCATGCAGCTGGCCTTGTAAGGCCTTAGATCTGGTGTCTCTCTCATTTAGTTCCACATATGTTGTTTTTAAGAGTGACCTTGTGTGAAACAGTTCTCTTTTCAAGTCCTGTCCGATGGCTTTTTCCAGCGGCGCTTGGTGTCTAGCAGCTGTTAGAGCCTCTGTGAATACTGGTGATTTCCTTCTGTCGCACCATTCTGTGAGGTTCTTTGCATCCGTTCTGTGCTTTCTCTCGTTGAGCAGGTGTCAGTTCTCTGCAGAATTCTTTTGAGTCAGAGAATTTTGATTGAAATGGAAAGGACAAGGCCGAAGAAAGGCCTGGCACAATGCTTTGGTATCCTGAAGCGTTTTCTCACATCTTCATCTTAGCATCTGACCGAACCACCGACTGGGGCGGGTCCCTGGAGTGTGGCCTTTAAGGTCGGAGAAGATCCCCGCCTTTCGGAATGGGCTTGTCCAATGAGAGAGATGGAAATTTCCGAGCGGGTGGTGGCAATTGCCGGAGGGTTTACGACCCCTTTGTTCTCTAAGCATGGCTCACGCGCACTTGGGTTATGCAGCAGGACAATGATCCCAAACACACCAGCAAGTCCATCTCTGAATGGCTCAAGAAAAACTTAATTAAGGTTTTGGAGTGGCCAAATCAAAGTCCGGACTTAAATCAGATCGAGATGCTTAAACAGTCCATTCATGCTCGAAAACCCTCCAATGTGGCTGAATTAAAACAATTCTGCAAAGAAGAGTGGGCCAAAATTCCTCTACAGCGAGGTGAAAGACTCATTGCCAGTTATCGCAAACACTTGATTGCAGTTGTTGCTGCAAAGGGTGGCACAACCAGTTATTAGATTTAGGGGGCAATTACTTTTTCACGTAGGGCCAGGCAGGTTTGGACAGCTTTTTTCCCTTAAGAAAATAAATAATAATTTCAAAACTGCATTTTGTATTTACTTGCATTATCTTTGTGTAATATTAAAATTAGTTTGATGATCTGAATCTTTTAAGTGTGACAAATATGCAAAAAAATAAAAAAAACAGGAAGGGGGCCAACACTTTTTCACACCACTGTATATACAGTATATGTATATATAGGGGACTTTCCGAACTTTTGCCATTTGGTTGGCGCTACAGAGCACCGAACACCGAACACCAGGACAGCCAGGCACAAGAAAAGTTTCTTCCCCCAGGCAACCTCATGAACAGTTAAACACTCTCCCTATTGTGCAATAAAAAAATATGAGCAATACACTTATATTTATTTGATACCACCCTACATCTTAGTCCATCCCTACATCTTATTGTATTGTATTCCATCTATAGCACACCTGTACATACAATTTTTGTCTATTTTTGTTTATGTACATACATGTGTGTATTTTATGCATATCTTTATTTATTTTTTATTATCTCTGTTGTTGTTGTTGTCTCTGTGTACTGGAAGCTTCTGTCACCAAAACAAATTCATTTTATGTGCAAACATACTTGGCAATAGAGCTCTTTCTGACTTCTGACTTCTTCTTAAAACTTCTTGGGGGAAAAATGAATTGTAGTTCATTTAATATATCATTACTCCCAGTTTTTGTGGTTACCTGAGCCTGTCTTTTAATTCTATTTCCCCATGATTTTGTCTTCTTGCCTTTCATTCAAGGGTACATCCCCATTCACAGTAAACGTTCTTTCTCCATCTCTTACAGGCATATTTTCAAGATGCCTATCTGAGAGGGAATGAGCTATACACTGGAGAAGCCCAAAACCTTCCTGAACTTCTGGTCTGTTATCCAAGCAGCAAACCCACCTCCACTACCCAGAACCTTGGTCTTCCTGACAACCTCAGCTGTAAGCCCAACCCCGCTCTGGACAAATGCTCTGGAGCAGATAGTTCTGGGATCATTGTCGGGTTTCAGCGTGCCCATCACCACCTGACTCACCAGTGCGTCCACACCTCATCCTCAGCAGGGATAACAATGAGCCCGCTGGACTACCACTTTGCTAACCACAATGCAGCTATTGTCTCCGCCTCACTCCCCCATCCTAGGAAAGGCAGTCTTCCCCAAGCTCGCAGTGAACTGTGTCACCAGGCTCTGTCAAATTGGTACTACAGCCAAGCAGAGCGACCAGGCCTTGGAATCTATCATCACCAACATAGCATCTCTCATGACCAGCTGTGTGAGCTGGGACTGGCACTGCGAGGGCCTTGTGGTGGATGGTCACACAGCCCCTCTCAGGACACCCTTCTGCACCACTACAGTGCAACGACAGGGGCCAACCACTCCCTAGGGAAGCTAGGTAGGTGGGGTCAAACCTCTAGCCATTCCTGTTTAGAGAACCTGCTGTCTGCATATGCTTCCGATGAGCAGAATTACAGCTGTTTGCTAGAGACCTTAGAAAAGGCATCTGTTCCGATCTTGCCCCATTACAAAAGACCAGCGTGGCCTCATCAAAGGAATCAGCCATCCAGGGTTGAGGAGTGCCCAAGTCTTGCCCATCATGAGGCTGTTGCTACAATGGTGGCACCCTCAGATTGGAGCTTAAGCCAAGCCCAGCAGCCAGCTGCTCAGATAAAATGTTTACCTGCACAAGTTGTAGATGATCAGACAGTGGGCTATTGCAGCTACAGCACCTCCTTCTGCCAAAAGGCCAGCCATCTTATGCAACAGTCTCACTCCTTCAGTGACACTTCCAACACCCTTCCAATTCTGAAAACTGACCCACTGCAGAGTGCATCCTCCACCAATACCCCCGCAGCAGTGCTTCAAGACTCAGCTGCAGCAGGCTCAGTGATTGGTGGGTTTGGTAAGGAGAGTGTTCAAGTTAAGAGTCAGGAGGTGGTGTTTCGACAAAAGCCCCCCCTAGGCAGAAAAACTACTCATGGGTTGCTACACCCCAACTATGCTTTACCTGTGGATACTCCTGAACCCCTTTCAGCCACAGCCATTCCCTCAAGGTCAAAAGATTCATTGCACCAGACTAATGGTGGCATACCACCCTTGCCTGTGGATCAGGACTCCCTGGCTGCCATTCCTTTCATAGGTCAGTGGGGACTGATTTAAATTATATTCTTTTTTTTAACAGGTCACTTTAGATTTAGGCTTTTAGATTTACGTTTTATTTCAGTTCACTAGGTCAGGGTTCTCCAACCTTTTTTACACCACAGACCAGTTATATTTTGAAAATATTGTCACGGACCGGCTGGAGGGGGGTGGGGTGGGGTTTATATATACATATTAGTGGTTTAACAGATCATATTGTGGTTTTTGAGTCACTGATCGGATGATTTTTCAGGTTATGTATTTAAGCACAGGTTTATATATTTTAAGCACAGAGAATGAGAATGCCGACAAGGTTTTTTTGACAATTTTATGTGTATAAAATTATGGAGACATGGAGGCGCAAGGAGACGTGAAAGAGGAATCAACTCGCTATCCGCGTGCTGTCTGAAACATGTCTTTGTGATTGTGCGCACTTCAGGTGTGTGTGGCTGCTGTGCACACCAAAAACAGCATGTGAGTAACCAATGAAGTTCTCATTCGCTTCTTCTTCTTGTGGTTTAAAATTGCTTGAACTTGTAAATTGGCAAATTATTTTGCAAATCACATAGGTGCCAAACTGTGGGGCCTGGTCCATACATATCACAGATCAACTTTTATCCTTTTAACCCCTAATATATATATACTGTATATATATATATATATATATATATATATATATATATATATATATATATATGACAGATCAGAACAATAATTTACTAATTGAACAAATCGTCAAATTGCTACTCCATAGTAAATGCATACAACAATATAAATTATTCATAAAAAACTATTTTAACAATTTAACAATTTAGCCAATACTAGCCTACTATACAGAAATGGATTAATCAAATGTAAAAAATTGCAAAAATTGATTCATAACAAAGTTATAAAATATTCAATGAAGAGCAGTGAATAATTCTCTCATTTTCTTTTGTTGTTTGATTAACAGATGATGACAGACAGCAGCAGGTTTATATAGTAGGGTGCTGTCACGGAATGCACAGATACTGACTAGCGTTGGATTACTTTTCAAACTAAAGACATAACTGCTTTATTTTCACTAAAGACATAACTGACTGTGTTTAGTGAAAACTCCCCAAGAAGGATATTTTGACATATACAAAGTGCAAAGTAGCCAATATTTGACCGTGTTTCAGTCCATCTTGAATTGCACACACGGAAAGTGCTTAGGAAACAGTGTCTCTTCTGTGCAAACAGTGCAAATGTAACAAATTTTTTAGTATCGAGCAAGAATGGCAGGAGACTGTATATTACATGTCACGTTACATGATTTGACTGATTTGGATGTTACATAGAAAGGGCGACAGCGCACCCAAAAGGAACATTCATGTTTTCATAACCATTGGCCAAAATCAAAAACGGGGCAGTTCTCCTCGGGCCAGACGAAACCAGCAGTTCAGTTCCAGGCTGCAGCAAAGTCACATTGATATATATTGAGAAGATGGCACCAATGTGTGTGGCTTGCCGTCTGCCGCTCCATGTGCTGTTTGTGTTTGTTTATTTGATCTTATCAACTAAATCATTTTATCTGTCAGCCGCTGCGTTGTGCCTCACTGGTACTGACTTATGATCGGGCATCCCTTTTAAATCGGCAAGTTTCTGCAAACGCACTGCCATATCAATTACGGAATGGCTCTTACCTATAGCATTAGATCTCTTGCCACAATTCTGCGTGTGAAAGATCATATTTGAGCGCTACAAAAGTGCATTTTGCACGCGCACGATCTGAGTTTTGTGGAGAAAATGTTCGTTTCGCAAAGAAAAAAGTATTTCGAGTGCACTAAAATGAAGTTTGCATTTCAAATAAGTTTTTGGATGTGTGCAGTCCTTCTCTTTTGCGCGTGCAACGTTTCACTAGCTTGCTCACCTGATCAGTAGCCCCTCACTGCAGAACAAAGATCCAGGGGGCGGGGTTGGATCCACATATAGGGGGTGGAAATGGTAGGTTTAGGGGTGAAGATGGGTAGGTCTAGGGGTGGCGATGGGTGGGTTTAGGGATCAGGGGGTGGAGACGGGTAGGTTTAGGTATATGTAAGGTGGGAGGAGTTGGATCTGGATCCAACCTCGCCCCCTGGATCTTGTGTTCTGCAGTGAGGACCATCTCCACCTGATGCCTGCCCTCAGTGCTCTCTAAATGCCAACGACTTGCTTGCTCAACACAACCCAGCCTTACAAAATGCCATAATTCCGGCCAATCAGAGATAAGGCTGGTAAATTCTGATTGGCTGCCTTGACAACCAATCACAACATTCCTTGCATTGCTGATGACAGCGGAAGGCTGCTAAATTCTGATTGGCTGCCTTGACAACCAATCACAACATTCCTTGCATTGCTGATGACAGCGGAAGAGGGAAAATACTGTACAGTGCATGCATAATTATGCAAGTTGATATTCTGATTATATTTTTTTCCAAGCACATTTTACCAATTCCAAATAACATCAATCTTAACAACTATTAATATTAATGCTATTAATCTTGTATTTAATCACTTATAACCTATATATTATTGTTCATGAAGGATGGAAGTGAAAAACGCCTTATATTCAGGTGTGCATAATTATTAAGCAGGTTATCTTCTACAGAAAAATCTCGAAATGGACTAAAAATTAACTCCCAAAACTTACTGCCAGATTCTGGAAGATAAATTCTTCAAACAGTGGTACAAGAGGATGTGGTACTGGTCCTTCAAGAGTCACTCTCAACTTATCTGTCTACAAAGCCTATAAAAACTATTTTACTGCACTTCAGTATGTGATTCTTATTAAGTAGGGGTCATTTTCTGATTCTATACTTAACCTAAGTCTCTGAGAACCTGACACCTTGTACTTCTGGAGACTCCAGGTAGGTTGCAGTTCTGGAAAATGGTGGCGCTGGAGACTAAATGGTTCCTGGTTATTTCACACCCAATTCTTCACCTTAATTCCTAATTCTTTTGCAGTTAACATGCATCTTTTCTTCTCCAAATGTTTTTGACTGACCCTGCTGACCCACTGAGCATTTTGTTGTCCAATGGTTATGCATTAACTTTGCCCTTTTGGGCCCCCATGATGGTTTTCTGTGGGCTTGCCCACACGAAACCCACTCGGGGCCCCCTGTGGGTTAGCCCATGCGGGGCCCATAGCAGTTTGGTCATTTGGGGCCCTATGAGGATGAACCCACTGTGGGCTTGCCCACAAAAAAAAACAACCCGCGGCCCCTTGTGTTTTTTTTTTTATCTACATGCAAATGTTGCACTAAAATTAGATTTCTGTGACAATGACAGTAAAATGAAAACAATAAATTGTCCATAACAAAAATATAATATACATGTGTGTACTGTAAATATTTATTATGTATATATAAATATGCACACATGCATGTATATATTTAAGAAAAATATTTTATGTTTTTATATTAAATATATTTATATAATAAATAAATGTCTGTATGTATATATAGTCCCAGAGTCTGGAGGAAGAGTGGAGAGGCACAGAAACCATGTTGCTTGAAGTCCAGTGTGAAGTTTCCACAGTCAGTGATGATTTGGGCTGCAAATACAAAGGAAAAAAGAAGAATAAAAAGAACATAAATAAATACATTGGAACTGAATGTATTACAAGCTTCTTTTCCATAAACAGGAATAAATGTTCGTATACATCATCGTGAATAGACGGGTTTTGATAGCAGATGACTAGTAACACTGTAAATCAAATGCATACATGGTGAAACCTGTTTTATAGGAACACAGACTAAAGAAACCTTCAAATATTACGATGTTGTATTTACAAGATTAAATATAAAACACATTTTGAAAACTTTACTGTCATTCCTATAGCTTTATATATAGCCTGTGTGTGTGTGCGTGCATCATTACAGTCTTTAAAAAGGGTTCATATGTGTATCTCTTATCATCAGAAGACTGCAATCACTAATAAACAGAAGACTTCCTATTAATAAAGTATCTGAAAAAGATCTACTCTATGAACAATGCATTAAATTACATTAAATAAAGACAAAATAAATAAATAAAACAAGCAAATGAAACGATAACTCACATGTATCTGGTCCACTGATGCCATGTTTTAAGTCAAGAGAATTATAAATCATCTTATAACGCGTCCAAACTGACTTCCGGAAAAGAGAAATAACCAATGACATTTGAGGTTACAGTTAAAACCGCAAGCTCCGCCCCACGACTGACAAAAATAAAAGTGTTCGCGCGTGAGGGAAGATCAAGCGCGAGGATGTGGGGAATGATCATGCGCGCGCGAGGGCTTATATTGCGCACAGAGGACGTCACGCGCGCGCGAGGGTTTGAAATGAGCTCGCGGGCTCCCGTTTCCTTGCGTGTAAATCTGTTTTCCTCTCGCGGAATTGATTTACCGCGCGCGCCAGCATCAGTGGTGCGCTCGGTTATTAATGGCATAGAATTGCCGCCATACCTATCCTATTATAGCAGACATATCCACTGATTTACATTGATTTTCTAATAGTCCTGCACGATATGAGGAAATTCTGCTATGTGTGATAACAGTGGAGTTTTTTTTTTTTTTTGCAATGATGATTACTTGTGATAAATAAATGAATAATTAACTGTGCATATTAGGGCCAACAAATAAAACTAAAAAAAATTTTGTTTGTTTTTACAGCGGTTAAATCAAAGGCGTTCAGATGAGTCATCGCTGAAACGCCAGAGTTTTGTTGAGTGCTGAATTCTGCACTCTGGCGCCTAAATCCACCAACTCTGCTATTTCATAGCACGTTTCGGTGCCCATTGCTAAATAACATGTTCATAGTGCAATGACAATGAAAATACGATTCATCTTTCAGCCCTATTTCTAACCTCATAAAAAGAGTCGGTAACACTTTACAATAAGGTGTCATTTGTTAACATTAGTTAATGTATTAGCTAACATGAACAAACAATTAACAATATATCTATTACACCATTTATTTTTGTCTTTGTTAACATTATTTAATAAAAATACAGTTGTTCATTCATTGTTAGTTCATGTTAGTTCACAGTGCATTAATGTTAACAAACACAACTTGTTATTTGAATAATGCATTAGCGAATGCTGAAATTAAAGTTATTAATAAATGCTGTAGAAGGAATATTCATTGTTATTATGTTAACTAATGTAGTTAACTAATTAACCTTATTGTAAAGTGTTACCAAAGAGTCAAATACAAAGGCTAATTCTTATGTTCAGGATGCCTTGCGGTGTTACGAGGTTTTCGGTTTCCGAGATTTTCTGTTTCAGTGGGCGGGTCATACATGAATATTCATGAGTTTCCCGGACATGCGCGTGGAACCAAGTGGAACTGAGAATTTCAGTTCACGCTCCTAGTATCTCAGCAGGGTTAATGATATATATAGATTTTTAAAAAGGTAAATATATTTACAGTGTTGCACAAACTACATTTGTTTATCATTTCCTAACAGTTTATAATGTTTTTATTAGTTTACAGTGCACGTTTTGTGCAGTCGTCGCTGACTGAATGATTGCAGGCATTCTTTGTGTAATGTTAGGATAAAGCACAGCAAACTTCAGCTAGCTGTAGCCTATACATTGATTTCAGTTCTTTGTGCTCTTCATTTCTAGCTTGCGATGCTTTAAAACGGTGTCTGTTATTAGTGGTTATCATTTGTTGAATACATCACTGCCTGCAACAAATGAAATAAACCTATATAAACGTATGTGTGGACATATAGGCCTATGCGGTGTCTGTTGTTAGTTGTTTTCATTTAAATACAACAGCTGAAATAAACTTGTATTTGTGGATCGTTTTTCATCTATCCTGGTGTTCTTAAAAACTTTTAGGCTTAGGCTGTATTTACAAAATGAATAGGAATCCAAGACCACACACACAAGCATGAAGTGTTCCTTTAATAAGTACATTTTGGATTAAACAATATCGTATGGACACAAATTTAAAAAGTAGCCTATATTTGGTACTCTGTAAATGAGAAAAAAAATAATTTCATTAACAAAGGTTCATAAGTGTGAGTGTGCTTGTGCTTGTTTTGATATGCTATATAAAATACTGTTCTAAGGATTTGTATTAGTAAGGTTCTTTGTTCATGTCACCAACTGCATCAATTAAAAATATTAAAAAACATTAATATTGTGGAATAATTTTACAATTTAAAATAGTTTTTTTCCCCTGTGAGGTCAGATCTCAACTTCTTCTCTTCAGTGTCTCATGATCATTCAGAAATCATTCTAATATGCTGATTGTCTGCACAAGAAACATTTCTCATTATTATCACAGTTGAAAATGGTTGTACTGCTTAATGAAGTGTGGAAACCATTATACAGCGACAGGATTCCTTGATGAATGGAAAGTTCAGAAGAACAGCATTTATTTGAAATATAATTTATTTATAATTTAATATAAATGTCTTTACTGTCATTCTTATTAAACTGATGCATTCTTGAAGAGCAAAAATATATATTTCTTAAAAA
>NW_015506480.1:21371-25379 GCF_001515645.1 Sinocyclocheilus grahami | reverse complement strand
TAAGTGTGAGTGTGCTTGTGCTTGTTTTGATATGCTATATAAAATACTGTTCTAAGGATTTGTATTAGTAAGGTTCTTTGTTCATGTCACCAACTGCATCAATTAAAAATATTAAAAAACATTAATATTGTGGAATAATTTTACAATTTAAAATAGTTTTTTTCCCCTGTGAGGTCAGATCTCAACTTCTTCTCTTCAGTGTCTCATGATCATTCAGAAATCATTCTAATATGCTGATTGTCTGCACAAGAAACATTTCTCATTATTATCACAGTTGAAAATGGTTGTACTGCTTAATGAAGTGTGGAAACCATTATACAGCGACAGGATTCCTTGATGAATGGAAAGTTCAGAAGAACAGCATTTATTTGAAATATAATTTATTTATAATTTAATATAAATGTCTTTACTGTCATTCTTATTAAACTGATGCATTCTTGAAGAGCAAAAATATATATTTCTTAAAAAAAAGAAAAAAAAATTCATAGTAATCCCAAACTTTTGAATGGTAATGTCTCAAATGCCAGAATCAAGTGAAGAATTAGGGGTTTTTTAGCTTTATTATGTCATATTTTTATACAGCAGATTCTACAAGGACGTTAACATCACACTCTCTTGTCTCCAATGTTGTCTTGTTTTGGTGCATACATCTTTTTAATTTGTAACAAGGATTCAATAGTGATTCATGCTCAAAATTCAGGAAAACTTTACTTTATTAATAGCATCCTCCATGACTAACATTTTCCTGGATTTTGAGTGTAAATCACTATTGAATTCATATTTTTAAAAACAAAATGTCACTGTCTCACACAATATTAAACATTCACACCAACACACATATACAACAAAAAGAAAACAAGTATATAGAATAGAAAAAGAATAGAGAAAGCTAGTGTTAGAGGCCTTTTTTTAAAGAACACAAGCAGTTGGAAAACGAATAGAGAGTGCAAGTGTTAGAGGGTCAAATATAGATGGAAGAGATGTGTTTTTAGCTGTTTCTTGAAGATAGCTAAGGACTCAGCTGCTCGAATTGAGTTGGGCAGGTCATTCCACCAGGAGGGAACAGTTTATGTAGAAAAAAAAGCCTAATTAAGATTATTTATGTTTATGAAACTTTATGACTTAGCCTGTAAATAATGTTGCATGAGTGTTTGTTGTGCATCAAAATAGACCATGCATTTGTATCAATGATCATCATGTATCGTCCAGGTACAGTGCAACACATGGTCAAAGAACAGATGACACAGAATAACATCAGTGTAGGTTGCAAAATGTTTACTAGGCCACTGATATGTTGGTGAATGATATTTCATTCATTGCCAGAAAATGACAGTTTTAAAACTTAAAAGGTAACAGAAGAGCATAACAATAAATAATTGAAATGGTAGTTGGATCTGCGCTACTATTGGAAACCTGTAGCTGTAATCATCCAGGTGTTCTGGGATTGTTGGTTTCACTGTGCAAATGGAACCATAAACCTTGTGTTAATCTTAATTGGTAAATTTACATTTGTTTGTAAAAATGTTTAACTATTTTACATTGGAAACCTGAAAAAAAGAAATTTCAGCAACATGTTTTTGCAGCAGTGTACGATTGGATCAGTTTACAACCAGACAGCAGACAATTCACAACCAGACAGCATGGAGAATGTTGAACAGGGTACGTTAAGACATGGATCATCACACCAGTATACAAAAAAAAAAGTCCACAGATACTTTTATAGGTTTATTTCATTTGTTACAGGCAGTGATGTATTCAACAAATGATAACCACTAATAACAGACACAGTTTAAAAGCAAAGCAAGCTACAAATGAAGAGCACAAAGAACTGAAATCAATGTATAGGCTACAGCTAGCTGAAGTTTGCTGTGCTTTATCCTAACATTACACAAAGAATGCCTGCAATCATTCAGTCAGGGACGACTGCACAAAACGTGCCCTGTAAACTAATAAAAACATTATAAACTGTTAGGAAATGATAAACAAATGTAGTTTGTGCAACACTGTAAATATATTTATCTTTTAAAAAATATATATATATATGCTAGGGTGACCATACGTGCCATTTACCCAGGACGCGTCCTGGCCAGGATTTCTATATTGCCTAAAATATCTAGGTTTTGGCTTTGTTTGCGTGTGCAGACCGATCGGTGAATGACATCAAAATATTTTTTAAGATATTTTAGGCAATATAGAAATCCTGGCCAGACGCGTCCTGGGAAAATGGCATGTATGGTCACCCTAATACATACCATTAAACCTGCTGAGATACTAGGAGCGTGAACTGAAATTCTCAGTTCCACTTGGTTCCACGCGCATGTCCGGGAAACTCATGAATATTCATGTATGCCACGCCCACTGAAACAGAAAATCTCGGAAACCGAAAATCTCGTAACACCGGCTCAACTTGCCTCTCTTTGTGGTGTCTTTGCAGGTGCCTTACGAAATTAGATGTTGTCCCACAGGTTTCTGCAATAGTTATGTTGCAAAATTTGCAGTTGGTCTTGTGTTTCTTCTTCTTCCGTACCCCGTCGAAGAATTCTCTGTGGTTTGTAAAACCATACTGTATAATGCTGCTGTTTGCTGACATCGTGTCTGTGGTCAAAAATTTAAATGATTGATTCCTTCGCACAGCGCGCACATGCAAAGCTCAGGATATGACGCATGTGCGCGGTTAAGGCTAGAAGGGATACGTTTGGTGCTACTGGGCATGCGCACATAAATACAGTGTAATTTTTGTCATACTGTACAACAATAATTAGTATTTCATTATTGTAAAGGTTAAGTTTAAGGCTGGGGTAGGTGTAGACGTTAATAAACACAATCTAACAGGTAGAAAATTAAAGTAAAAACATCTAAACTATTCAAAACGCAGCAAGTGCACCGCGGGTCATGTGACAAGAATCAACCAATCAGCTTCATCCTTTCCCGTAACAAAATTGAAAGCTAAGCCAAGATGGAGAAACAGCTGATCATAGCTGTACAAGGATAGCCATTTTTAAAAAATAAATTTAGTAGCAGAGCTACTGCAAGGGATTTTTAGTGCTGGAAATCCATGTATCCTTTGCTGAAACTTCTGCGTCTTCATGGAGAGCGCGGGTCATAGTTGCTTAGCAACGGCAGACGCCACGGGAGCGCAAGCATAGAGCGCAGGCTACAGAGGGCTTTGGAAAGAAGGAGAAAGCGGCGCGCCTAGCGTTTTCCACGCGTTTTCAGGCGCGAAGTGCAAATGTGGTTTTGTTTTGAAGGAGAAAAAAAAGCATATTGCTGGACTCGGTTGAGACCAACGAGAACATTTGGCGAGTCCAATGACCAAGTCCGAGTGCAAACACCAACGAGTCCGAGACAAGTCCGAGAAGATAGAAAAATGTCTTGAGTCCGGACTCGAGTACTACAGCCCTACTTGAATGTTTTAATTGGCAAGGCTTAAAAAACGTACAAATGATTACGTTTCCTGAGGACGCACCAGCACGTGGCCCCATCGGAGCAGTGACAGATCAGTCAACGGTCCCAAACGTCTTTCACACTGGCCTCTGGACATCAGATAGTCACTACCCTGACCTGGTCATGATCAAATATGTTAGCATTGCTTTGCGGCATAAAGGAAAAGTATGCAATTATTTGTAAATGTAACTGTCTGAAAACAAAAGTAAATGAGGGGAGTTGAAAGATTATCCTGTGGCTCCCTCTAGTGGACTGCAGTTGTCCTCTCGTGACGTCACCAAGCCCAGGGGAACCCCCCGGCTGAAGAGATCTGGGTTGTGCCACGGCCGCAGAGCTTCGATGCAGCCGCGGGAGACCGTGATGCGCAAACGGCCGAAAGTCCACACCGTCTAAGGGACTCGAGACTTCAAACATAATTGCAGGGGGCACATGTGTAGTAAGCCCAGGTGACATACCGCTGCAGCAGACGCCATGAGCCCCAGCAGCCTCTGAAATTCCTTCAAGTGAACAGAGCTGCCCAGTCTGAAATGGCGCAGGGAAGACAAAATGGCCGCCGAGCGCTCC
>NW_015506480.1:20853-21065 GCF_001515645.1 Sinocyclocheilus grahami | reverse complement strand
TTTCGGGGCAATGTTAGAGACTGCACCACGCCATTGAAACGGGGTGGTCTGCGTCTGAATTGAAGGGTATACCCACGCTCTATCACACTGAGTAGCCAGCGCGAGATTCCCGGAATAACTTCCCACGCACTCAAGAACTGACATAGCGGCTTTTGCGGCGGTGGTCCTGCACGGCTTTGAGGGGAGGCTGATGTCTGAGCCTAGGGTCTTGG
>NW_015506480.1:11272-20587 GCF_001515645.1 Sinocyclocheilus grahami | reverse complement strand
AATCAAAATATTGAGAAAATCACCTTTAAAGTTGTCTAAATGAAGCTTAACATTGCATATTACTAATCAAAAAGTTTTTATATATTTACGGTAGGAAATTTACAAAATGGTTGGAAGGGAAGGAGTTCCCATAATGGAGAAATATCTCCGTGATGTCTCATGAAAGCTCGAGAGGGAACTTTGATTCATCATCATCTAGCTGCTAGACTGGTTTTGTGACATATTTACGGTAGGTGATGGTCAGTATAAGCGGCATGGAAATTATCTTTATGGATGCCTAATCAGTATTATCCTTTAAAGTTGTCTAAATGAAGCTTAACATTGCATATTACTAATCAAAAAGTTTTTATATATTTACGGTAGGAAATTTACAAAATACTTCATGGAACATGATCTTTACTTAATATCCTAATGATTTTTTGCATAAAAGAAAAATTGATAATTTTAACCCATACAATGTTTTTTTTGGCTATTGTTTAAAATATACCCAAGTGACTTAAGACTGGTTTTGTGGTCCAGGGTCACATATTCTTCAGATAAATGTAACTGTCTGAGTTAAATGATTAACACTGAAAACTAAAACACCAGTCTCCCCAGCTGTAAATGTCATTGGCTGGTAAAGTCTTCTGTTGCTTATAATAAATTGACATGTTGATATCACATAAGTGTTATGGTTATGATCTGTTTTGGTTTAGTTTTCTGTGTCTCCTTTCTCCTGCCTTGTTTGTTTCCATGGTTTTTGATTAATTAGCTCCACACCTGTTTCTGTTTCTCCCTGATTACGTTCCCAGTATTTAAAACCTGTGTTCACCATTATTCCTTTGTCTGCTATTGAGTTGATTCCCCTATGTGCTACGTGAGTGTCTGTCTGCCCTGTATTTCCCCGAAGCGAAGATTAAAAGACTATTTTGAGTTTAAACCTGTGTCTCCTCATCTCCTCATTCCACCTCCGTAGCCATTACGTAACAGAATAGCAGACCGTTAAAGTGAGTAATATTAGCGGCGTTTTTCTTTCTTTGTGTTATGTTTCTCCCCTCTTCCAGAATGGCAATCCCAGCCGTTCAACTCCTTTGCCTGGAGCAACAGGACCATTCGCTGGAGGACCATACCAGGGTCTTTGTAGATCTGGCGTGCTTTACACACTTCCCGGATCGCTCGCTCTGCATATTCTATCACACCAGCCTGAGCGAGTGGTGTAAGACACGCCTACCAGCGAATGGTCCCAATGAGGATTTCGACGCTTTCGTGGAGTGGGTGCTGGAGAGAAATGGACTGTATTTCTCCGTCTGACCCGCCGAGGAGGACTTCTCCAGCCCCACTCACGAACCAGAAACCAGCCAGCCGTCATCCCGCTGCATGGAGCAGATGCCTGAGCCCACCGCAGACGGAGAGCCTGAGCCCACCGCGACTGAGCCGATCGTCGCCACGGAGCCTGAGCCTCTTGAATTGTCTGACCAGGTGCGTGAGCCGGCTACATCGCCCGTCCCCGAGGGAGTTTTGGTGGAGATCGAGTGCTTGGAGGGAAGCCCCGCCCACAATCCCGCCGCTGAGGGTGAGCTATGTAGTGTAATCTGCCGCTCATCTGAGGAACCACACTCAGTCTTGAGTTTTGATGCCAGAAGAAACACACTTTATTACAATGAGAATAAAGCGGAGAAGTTCTCTGCAGAAAAACATCTCCAGATTGTCTTTCTGATTCTCTTTATATACAGTTTTGTCTTTAAGGCGTGGGGTATATTTCCATACAGTTTTCTTTATGCATATAATTCGATATTTCCCTAGAGAAGGGTCAGTCTCCGTCAGTCGGCCCCCTGGTGGGGTCAGCCATATCTCCACCATGGCTCCTCCCGCCATCAACTCCACCGTGGGCTGCTATCCTGGCTGGCCTCTGGATTGCCATCTGGCTCCGGGCTCCTCCCTCCATCCACTCCGCCCTGGCACGATGAACTATGCTCCCTTTCCATTGCCTGCCCCACGCCCACCTCCTGAACCCCCACCCTCCCTCCTCTGTTGGACGTTTGTCGGCACGAGGACGTGCTGTTCTGGGAGGGGGCGAACTGTTATGATGTTTTGGTTTAGTTTTCGGTGTCTCCTTTCTCCTGCCTTTGTTTCCATGGTTTGATTAATTATCTCCACACCTGTTTCTGTTTCTCCCTGATTACGTTCCCAGTATTTAAAACCTGTGTTCTCCATTATTCCTTTGTCTGCTATTGAGTTGATTCCCCTATGTGCTACATGAGTGTCTGTCTGCCCTGTATTTCCCCGAAGCGAAGATTAAAAGACTATTTTGAGTTTAAACCTGTGTCTCCTCGTTCCACCTCCGTAGCCATTACATAACAATAAGCAGTCTTTCAGAATACTGTTACATATAGGTAGATGCATATTGTATGAATTAGTGAGTATGGTGGTGCTTATGGGGTGTCGCTGTGGGACAGTGAGTATGAGGCTGGGAGGGAATAGCCTGTCAGAGTATACCCACTACAAAAAACTAGACTACACCACTGGTCCTCTGAGCATAGAATCTTCATTACTTCTGTTCTTCAGCTGCGCAGCGTATACCAGACACGACTCCCAAATTGCTCTTTGCAGGAATAAAAGTTTATTCACGGCCGGGAGCTCACTGGTCACAACAACGAAGAGAGACTCCCTGAACAGAAAGATACATGTACATTTATACCTTGTAGTTGAGTAAAAATCAATGTCGCTCAAGTCTTTTTCACTAATTGGTTATACTGATCTGGTCATTGGTTTGTCATATGACTGTTAGTTCTACTGTTTTAAGCACTTTTTGGGTAAGTATAAAGTCTTTAATCATAGATACATGGTCTTTGATTTGAGCATCCTTAGTCTGCACTTTTCTGAACATTTTATATTGGATATACCCTTTTGACTCCTCCTAGGGCCATTAAATAAAATATTTCCATCACATTCCCCCCTCTGATCATTTTTACACTATCACATTCTCAAAGCTGCTTATCTCTTAACATGAATAAATGACTTGCTTTCGACCTTCATCTACCCCTACTTAGTTTCTTTCTAAAATCCTCTGACATCATCTTCAGTTCTCTCTTCTTTCCAAGCATCAAAGACATCTCCGTCCAACTCAATCATTTATTTTGTAGTATAGATTCTAGTTGATTGGAAGTAAATCAGCATAGCTATCAGAATTAGCACTGGAGTAGATATTATGATTATTACATTCAATTTGAACACTTTGCTGGCCCACAGTCAATCCCACACCCCATGCTCATCCGGCTGGCCCTACAGATATCTCAACAGCTCCATCCTTCAAGATATTTCAGTCTCTTTTTTTTTGTTGGCAGATGTAGTTCCTTGGCTCCGTTTTACATGGCATCAAATTGGTGAGGTTTGCAATGTGACGTGTAAATCCATGTATCACGCTCGACAGATTTGATGGCAGGGTTGGTTGTCAGGATTATCTCATACAGCCTGAATCACCTCGGACAGTGCCACGCCTTCATCCAGAAGTCTCTGACACAAGTTCAACTGTCCTGGCTCGTAGGATTGTTGGGGTTTGTTACCTGGAACCAGTTAAGCGGCTTTCACCTTTGACTAGATAGAGCTGATAGCTTTAGTCAAAGACATCATATAATTTCTCAACTGTCCCGGGGAGGAAGCTCAATTCCGACTCGCATCGGCCAACCTGTAAGAAATTAATGTGGACTGAGGGTTGCCTTGGCCCCTTTTTGGGCTCTCATGGCCATCAAGACTATTTGGAGGGCTTGGACTCATGACATTCCTGTTTCTGTCATTCCATAATTTTACACAATTTGGTTTTTACAGTCTGATTTGCCCTTTCCACTGTGCCTTCACCTTTTACATAAGCATAATGTGTTTTCAAATATATTCTTAATCTGTTTGCCAATTTTGTGATTATTTTATTTACAAAATATATCCAATTATCACTGGACAATCTTTCTGGTACCCCGCATCGTGGGATAACTTCTCTTATTAAAACTTTTGCTACAGCTGTAGCATCAGCTTTTCTACTTGAGAAAACACTCAACCCACTTTGAAAACATCAACAATTACAAAACAATACTTATAAGCTTGGCATGGTGTCAGTGAAGTTCTGAAAAATATGTTCTGGTGTGGGGTGGGCAGAGTAAGTTTGTTGCTTACTTGGTCTTCCCACGTTATTTGCTGCGCAGATGTAACAGTTCTAACAGAATTTCTCTGCCACAACTATAAATTCTGGGGCCTTCCAGGAAGTTGCAATTAGATTATTCATTGCCAATTTTTAAGCATGAAAATGAGACCATTTAGCAAAATTTGGATGCAATTGTTTTGGCTAGAAAGGCCTTTTGTTTTTGCCTTTCCATACTCCATCTTCACATTTTGCACCTCCCTCCGACCAACGTTTTTTTTGTCTAGATCGGTAGCCATATTTTGAATTTCGATCAACGTTGGTGGGAGTTGGACATTATTGGGTGCCGGATATGTGAATGCGGTTAACTCTGTTGGCGGTTGATATGTAAGTGCAGCATTCCTTGCTGTTCTGTCAGCGAAGTCATTACCCCGTCATCCTCAGTAAGTAGGCAACAGTGTGAATGGATTTAGGATGGTGCACCTTTTTAACTCCTTAAAGGGGTCACATGATGCGATTTCAATTTTTCCTTTCTCTTTGTAGTGTTACAAGCTCTTGGTGCATAAAGAAGATCTGAAAAGTTGCAAAGACTAAAGTCTCAAATCCAAAGAGATATTCTTTATAAAAGTTAAGAGTCAACCATGCCTACCTAAAACGGTTCATTCTAACATGCTCCCACATGTCTACGTCACGATGTGGGAATATTTGCATAACGCCGCCCAAATGTTTACGCAAAGAAAGAAGGCGTAACTTTTATTCTTGCTGTAGTATTGTTGTTGCCGCCGCCGCCATGTCGTGAAGGCGCTGTGTGTTTCGTTGTGAAAGCGAAACTACTTTGTTTGGCCTTCCAAAAGAGGACAATATCTGCTTCATCATGCCTGGAGTTTATCCGTGCTGGTCGCTGAGGAAATACATCAACTTCGCACTGTGGATCGCTGGATCGGCTTTCACCATGGACGAAGCGGAGTCCAGCCCAGGGTTGTCACATGTGGTTGCCACAAGCCCGCCGGACGCTCCTTCATTGAATCCGCCGGCCGCGCCGTTCTCAAGCCCGCCCGCCGCCGCTCACTCAAGCCGGCCTCCGCTCACTCTAGGCCTCCAGCCTCTGCTCACTCTAGCCCGCTGTCTGTTTCGTTGTGAAAGCTAAACTACTTTGTTTGGCCTTCCAAAAGGGGACACGACTAGAAATCAGTGGTTAAGTTGTATTTAAAACACTGTTCCAGAACAGTTCAACCCAAATATTCAGATGTGTCCAGTGCATTTTATGGAGGACTGTTTCCTGATCCTGGTAGAGTAGACTACAATGCCGGCTGTTCTGACTCAGACTGTAAGTAAGTTTTTTATTTTAAAGAATTTGCCACTGATGATTCAAACGCGAGTTTTGAGCAGTGTAGAATAGCACTTGTTGTTTGTCATTTCTCCGATCACAAATGCAGACATGGTTTTATGTTTACGAGGCGTGGCGCGATGCAACGCAAAGCGTAAAAGTCATTGTAATCCGTAATTATGTCCTCACTGGATGCAACAAATGCGTCAATTATAATTATTAATTAATGTTTTTGTCTCGTCACTCCGGGCATCACAATATGGTAAGGGGCGTAACATTTCCGTCACACGCTTGAGGTATTCGGCCAATCACAACGCACTAGATAGCTGGCCAAGCAGAGCACACCTGAACCAGCTAGTCAAGCTCTTACTAGGCATAGAAACTTCCAGTCAGGTGTGTTGAGGCAAGTTGAAGCTAAACTCTGCAGGACACCGGCCCTCCAGGACTGAGTTTGGACAGCCCTGATGTATAGTATGTGGAAACTAATGTGTTTTTTGAACCTTAAACCGCATAAACACATTTCATTACACCAAATACACCAAATAATGTTCTTTTTAGCAACATCATATGACCCCTTTAACTGACTAAGATCGGCGACGGCCCCAGATTATTGTTGTTTCATTTTCACAGCACGTTAAAACATCACACTCTTACTTGATCTGGACAAACTGTGCATCATTAGAAAGATTAAAGACTCTAGCTAACAAAATATAATTTGTGTGTTGGAGTGGTCCAGACGCTACACTTCGATATTTGACCACTGTTTTGATAAAACATTGTTGCACTGACAGTAGTTTAGTAATTTATGTCAGGAGTGCAAAATAATAAATCCTTATGTCACACACACACATACAGTTGGTATAGGAAAGGGTTAAAGTTTAACTCAGCATAGAAAGAGGCATAAAGAATGGATTTTATGGAACACTTTGCATGTATATTCAACAGATCAAAGCCTTCAGGGATACGTCAGATTCTGAGTTCAAACACACCTTGTAGAAAGGTGTAACTGATACTTAATGCATCAATTAAATCGACTAAGTTTGATACTTGCGTATGTCTGAAAAAGATTCCTGATGCAATCTTAAGGCCCCAAGATCTTGCTGAAGTTGGTTGATGAGAAAGAGCTAGTTTGAGTCAGAATCACTTGATGAATGAAAAGGACTAGGCCGGAGCCTGGCACGAGCTTTGGTATCCTGGAGCGTTTCTCACATCTTCATCTTAGCATCTCACTGAACCACCGAACAGGGGCGGGTCACATGGAGTGTGGCCTTTTAAAGCCTGCAGAGATTCACGCCTCTCAAGATGGGTTCGTCCAATGAGGAAGGCTGAACTCCCAAGCGGGAGGTTGGAAATACTGAGGATTTTTATGAGTCTTTGTCTGTAAGCATGGTATTTTGCATATGTAATTCACTTGAGTGTTGCTGCAGAAATTAGTAATGATTCTTAGAACATCAATATGTTGCATAGGTATCAGCATATAATATACACACTTGTTTCGATCATAAGAAGGCGAATTCATAGATACTAGACATGAAATAGTTACTTATATGAATGTGTGGTTTATCGTAAGCACGGATAAAAATAGTCTATAATACAACAGATTAAATACAACACAGCAATAATATACACACTGGCCTGAAGAAAATGGGTGTTCATTCAAAGAAGGTTTTCCTATGAATTAATTAGTAGAACAGTCCATTTCTCCTGTGCATTTGTACCCCTTGTTTCTGGAGAAAGCAGAATGAGAGCCGGCTCGCATTCCACAAGGTTGTAAATGTATCGGGTTACCATGAAACCAGGGTCTTGTTCGGCGTCCTGGGGTGTTACAAAGTATTTGTGAAATCTAGCTAACAAAATATAATTTGTGTGTTGGAGTGGTCCAGACGCTACACTTCGATATTTGACCACTGTTTTGATAAAACATTGTTGCACTGACAGTAGTTTAGTAATTTATGTCAGGAGTGCAAAATAATAAATCCTTATGTGTCATATTTGGAATAGAAATTCACCACACATTCATATTCAGTCACGTCTGCAGTGGTTTATTTGTGTTCATAGCTTCACTTAACTGCATCAACAAGGGCTTATAGTCCAAAGATGCATATACATGGAGATATATAGATATATTTACACATTTTTACTTCATTTTTCGTCAGACAGAATCATAATTTCTATTCCTTTTCGGTAACACTTTACTTGAAGGGGTGTGCATAAGACTGACATGACACCTTCATAATCATGACATGACAAATGTCATGAATATGAAGGCGGTTTTATGCATGTTTATGACAACTGTCATTACGTGTCATTCGCTCAGTTATGTCATTTTTAATGCAAAGATGACATTGTTTGAGACACGTTTGTTATGACAACTTGACAAACAAATGCATCATAACCTGTCATAAATCTGTCATATACATGACACAGCAGATTAATTATCAAACTTGAGAAATTACTTAGCTTAACGGGTTAACATTACATTCAACTGTCATGTGGTTGGTTTTGACATTGGCTGTCATGAAGCCATTATAATTGAGTCATGAATATTTTTTCTTAACTTTTTAAATTTTAATGGCAAATTCAATTTGTACCATTGAATAAAAGTGGTCAGAAAAATATTCATGACACAATTATAATGGCCTAATGACAGCCAGTGTCAAAACCAACCACATGACATTTTAACGTAATGTTAACCCATAAAGTAAGTAGTTTCTTCCCAGCAGGCACACAACGTCATAAGACGTTGATATTTGGTTAAATTTAGGTTGTGACGTCGGGTGACCAAAATTCTATGTAAATTCAACGTCTAATGTCAATGTTAAATCGATGTCCAATACCGACGTCAGCTGACGTTGATATTTAGTTGTTTTTAGGTTGTGTAACCAAAATCCAATGTTAATTCAACGTCAAATATTGACGTCAACCCGATTTTCATTTTCAACTAAAATGCAGTGTCTGTCTGACGTCATGTCCAAAGTCAACCTGACATTACATAGACGTCCGGTGCCTGCTGGGTTAAGTTTGATAATTAATCTGCTGTGTCATGTTTATGACAGATTTATGACAGGTTATGTTGTCTTGGTAATGTCAAGTTGTCTTAAGAAAGGCATCTCAAACAATGTCATATTTGCATTAAAAATTACATAACTGAGCAAATGACACTTAATGACAGTTGTCATAAACATGCATAAAACCACCTTCAAATTCATGACATGTGTCATGTCATGATTATGAAGGTGTCATGTCAGTCTTATGCACACCCCTTCAAGTAAAGCGTTACCTCATTTTCAACTGATTTACGCGATCTGATGAAAATTAGCAGCTCCCTGGGCTGTCTCGGTTAAAGATGGGCGGATCGATTCTTAAAGCTGCAGCCTGTAACTTTTTTTGGTTAAAAATGATCCGAAATCAGTATTTGAGCAAGTACATAACCAGCCAGTGTTTGAAACTATCGCCTTACTTTAGCCCGATTCACAACGGTCATCTTATAATAATGTTTTCTAATTTGAGTGGTAGGGGTAGGTTTTCGTGGGAAATTCAAGCATGCCGCTGCGTCATTATGTCATGTCTGTAAACATAAAGAAGTTGTCCCGGCTACTAGGCTATCGCATGTGAGGATCCTGCAGGTGGGGGATCGTTTATAGCCTTTTCTTACAGCAGCTGGAATAATTAAATGTATCATTTTGATGGCGGATTGTAATCCAGAAAGGATTATGTGTTTATGAAACACATGTGAATTAAATTAAATTATATTCCAGTTTTAAATGTGCTTCTGATTACAGATAGCCTGGTATTACACAAGATTTGTATCTTAAAAACAACCAGTTTGAAGGGAGCATAATTAGCTTTTTGGGTTAAAATAATTTCTTAATATGAAATT
>NW_015506480.1:888-10493 GCF_001515645.1 Sinocyclocheilus grahami | reverse complement strand
TTGTCCCGGCTACTAGGCTATCGCATGTGAGGATCCTGCAGGTGGGGGATCGTTTATAGCCTTTTCTTACAGCAGCTGGAATAATTAAATGTATCATTTTGATGGCGGATTGTAATCCAGAAAGGATTATGTGTTTATGAAACACATGTGAATTAAATTAAATTATATTCCAGTTTTAAATGTGCTTCTGATTACAGATAGCCTGGTATTACACAAGATTTGTATCTTAAAAACAACCAGTTTGAAGGGAGCATAATTAGCTTTTTGGGTTAAAATAATTTCTTAATATGAAATTTGAGTGGTATGACAATTCGAGATTAGACTGTACAGAAATTGAAATCTACTCGCTTATACACACTATACTCATAGTCACGCAATGCTGAAGTTGTTAACATTAACAATTTGAGAGTAAAGTATAACAATAATAATAATTTGCACGGTTTGATGTGATATGAGCTCATTTAGATTAAATCATCATTGGTAGCACGATTTATTGTAATGCTTTTTTTCTCAGTTGGTCAGAACAAATGTGGCAGACTTGTTACATACTTGTTCAGATGACAATATCTGGTGAAAATGCTTATTTGAGTCATATATTCCAAGACGTAGGCTAGAATCTGTGAGTGCAAATGACAATATCCACAGGTGACTGACTGCCACACATACTCCTCAAAACATTAGATTAATCCACGCTGGAGCCATGCCGCCGCACAACCCACGCAAGGAAGATAATTCTGCACACAGCTGCAATTGCAGGTTTTCAAACAGAGATGGCGACAAAGAGGCAAAACGTATGGACTGCAGCTTTAAGTATTGATACTTTCGATACTGATGTTTTATCGAAAGGCTCGATCCTGACATAAAAATATTGATTCTAAAGTGCATTTTTAACCATTAATTGTATTTATTTATCAAGAAATTTGTTGCATAAAATAAGCTTCTAAGTGGAAAAATAGACTATATTAGCAAATAATTGTGTTGGATAGAACCATTTCTCCTGCTCATCAGAACACACGCAAATGCTGAAAGACAGAACCAATCAATCACAGACAGCGTTCGCTGCTGACACATACAGTGCTTGTTCAAATAGGGCTGCATTTCCCAAAATTATCAGAAGCATAAGTAGATCTTAAGAAACCATTGCCACATTATTACATTACATTACATAACATTGTTACTATATATAAAATTAATTCTGAAAATTCTTGATCATAGATGCATTTTAAATTACATTATAAAATATTTTAAAATTGAAAATAGTTATTTTTAATTGTTATATTTCACAATATTGCTTCTACTGACCCCAAAGTTTTGTGTACATGTAATATTTATTTTAAATTTACTAGTTTGTGCAAGTAAATTTATTTAAACTGGTTCTTAAAAGTTCAAATGGATTGTATGTTCTGTAATTGCTGTTAATAAATCTGTCAGAAAAAAATATACTAAAGTTTCACCTTTAGGGGTACAACAGCCTGGCAGTCTTTTACAAAAATTAACCATGGTTTTATTACAGTAACCACAGTTTACCACAGTATTTGTAGTAAAACTGCAGTAACCAAAAATTTGCCATGGTAATAATAAAATTCGTTTTAGTACTTATCACCATGTTTATTTTTCATGAGGTACCCTCAAAGGTGCACCCTTGCAACTTATCTACCCTTAAAGCATGCATACTTGTATGGTACTAATATGCTCCCTTTTAGGGGTATAGTTGCACCTTTGAGGTCACTGCCCCAGTAAAGGGCTAAAATACAATTATAGCATATAATTTCTGACCGTGTTGTGGCATTACAGGTATTTTCCGTACTGCCCTTTTGTTTACTTTGATTTTCTCTGTCACCGCCCTCCAACTAAAATATGATTGGAGGCGAGGACTAATTAAGAGGAGGAGTATTGTGTATATAGGGCAAGGTTTAGGAGGGTTTTGGGACGGACCAGAATCTGTGTAAAGTTCCCTGTGGAGGCAGTCCTTGGGGGTGGATTTTTGTGCATTTCTGGGGATGGTGGAGAAGAGGTGGTGCTACCTGTTTAGCCTGTTGTTAACGGGCATTTCTCTTGGCTGGCGGATGCCTCTTTGTCAATTCTGGGATTGAACTGAAGTTTCGCACCCTACTCCTAAAAATCAGTGATTGGAGCTGTCTAAAAGGAAGGCGCAAGACCGGCTGACGCCGCCGATGTTCCCGAGTCACTCTTAGCCACCCGTGCTGCCAGCTTGGTCAGTGCTTCGCTCTAATCACAGTCACGCATACACTCATTGCACTCATTTCTGCATATTTAAAAAGTGCGGTTTTGTTTTATTTCTGTTTTGATTTATTTTTGTTCCATTTATTATTAATTTGTTTTTTTCCCTCTCCCTTGAAGTGGAATTGTGGTGTTTATAGATTTAAAGTCTTGTTTATATTATATTAACATTATCTCATTAAAAACGAAGAAAGTTGCATACAACTATTTTCCTCTAGTGTTACCTTTGTTCTGTCTTTATTTTTTTTTTATTTTGTATGTAGCGGATGGTTTTGTTAGTCTGTTTTGCTATCCGGGATGAATGAAATGTAATATAAAATTGTGGCAAGTGTATATACTTGTCTGGCGCCCGAACAACAATAACTTTTTTATTTTTTTTCCCCCCGAGGCTTTCGGTCTGAGAGACGAGTAAAGTCTGAGCGCTGCGTCATCACGCGGGTGACCCGGGTTCGATACCCACTTTAGAAAATACATTTTGGGTGTTTAACTTTCGTTATATTTTGGGACAAGACAACCACCGTTACAGTGTAAACAAAAAAAGGCCTATGAAATGTTAAAAAACATGGCTTTAAAATCTAATATTAAGTGAGTATACGTAGTTAATAATAGTTTTAATAATTTAAAAGATCAGTTTAGCTTTGAGGTATCATATTGACGATACTGGGCTTGAAAATATCCGCATTGGATCAAAAATAAAATAAGAGGTATTGGCCATCCCTAGTCTCGGTGTGTTTACTCTTCCGTGCTTGTGCTCTGACTCAGAGAAACCTGATTCGTCCATCGTTGCGTCAGTTATAAATGTGCATCATATCCCACCGCGTCTCATCCTGTGATGCACTTCCCTGCTCTTCCGGGTTCATATCTGACCACAAAAAACACAGAGAAACATCTGTACCTATGAAATATCCAAATAATAAACACACAATTACAATAGTATATGGTTTGTATGTGATTTTCTTGAGATTTGGGGTATTTTCATAACAATAAAGAATGTGTACATCTGAAATGCTAATTTGTGCAGCGATATAAAAGGCTATAAATAGCATATTTCAACAACATTAAATGACCAAATTCCACATGAGATCGCAAAATGAGGTTATTACAAACACTCAATGGTGGTTTAAAGTAAGATAAACTTTGAAGTGTCAGCTTTGTAAACATATGTTGATTATGTATCTAGTCAGAAAGACTCATGAGCAACAACCTTTTTATTTTGGGTATGTCATGTTGTGTCTCCATGCCAAAATGGGGGGTGACAGGTAAGGGGTTAATATGACATTGGACATTGTCAGCAATACGTTCTGCCAGTGCAGCGAACGGGCAGCAGTTAAATGTACTGTTCGTGACTGCATTAGCAGAGCGTGCACTGCATAACAAACACAGTTAAAGGGTGGAATGCCACCAAATATGAGCACGCTAAAACCGCTTCAACAGCGGCCGCTACCGAACGAAGGCACTGTGGCATTCCATGTACAACAGTGTCTAATCGTTTGTAGTATGCGATTTGTAGACGGCAATCTCCGTGGGGTTGTGTTAGAACCACAGACATGAACCCCATTTTTTTCGGAAACAAAAAAACTAAAACATTTTTTAATAGTTTGGCAAAATTAAGCATGGTGCATTTGAGAGGGCCAATTTAAATTTTTCAAATGTAACCTGTCATTCTTCTGTCCATACCAATCTGTCAGTTAAAACTTCTGAAGCTGCTGTTAGTAGAGGATTTCAAATTTCTGCATAATCTTGGATCATTGGCCTACAATATCCCATAACTCCCAGAAATGACATTTGTGATTTTGTGACAGGTTTCAGAATTTTCTGAACTGCATCAATTCGTTCAAATCCTAGCGAGCGACCTTTTGCTGAAATGAGGGGAGCAAAGTACCTAACTTCCTGCTGTACTAACTGTAGTTTTGATTTTGATCCATTTGTGACTACTCTCTGCTAAAAAAAAACTCCAGTAATACGCACAGATCGATTTCACAGGTGGCTTTGTTGGGAGAACACAGCATCAGATCATCTGGATGGACTGGAATTGAGAAAAATGCATCTGCTAATGTAAATCAATTGCTGAGAAATATGTAGCACTGTTAGGCACTTCAGACAAAACTGTAGAAGGATTTGGTGCAATTGGAAATTGCGGCTGTATGGCTCCGTACAAATCCTATACAAATCTCCATTCCCTTGATGCCTTCCGCATCGGCAGAATAGGAGAATTTTGGAAGGGTATTATTGCACCTTTTTTAACTAATGTTGCATGCACTTTTGAGATTTCTTCTACAGCCTCTTTGCTGAGTGGATACTGTGGCCTGAATGGCCTATATTAGAGTCAGTGGTATTAACCTTAGAGGTGCTGCATTTTTCACTTGGCCAAAATCAAATTTATTATTTGACCAAAGAGTGTCTGGAATGCTTACCAATAAATCGGAAGTAATTTTGGTATTCAATTTGGGTTTTGTTCTCTCTTCACTACACAGCCTGTGAACCTCGATTGCCTACATTACAGGATATGCTTTTACCCCCTCTTGGTAGATGTAGTGTTACCTACTACTATCCCAGTCCTACTACAGTTCCCAGTTTTTAACTGGATAGTGAGCCAAACCCCCACATTAGCCCATGAATCATCTTTATTTCCCACTGAGATGTGGGGCTCGACTTGTGTCTAACGTAGAGCTGTAGTCAAGTCCATAAATTAAATTAGAAACATCTAAACTTTTCAAAACACAGCAAGTGCACTGTGGGTCATGTGACAAGAATCAACCAATCAGCTTCATCCTTTCCCATAACAAAATTGAAAGCTAAGCCAAGAAACAGCTGATCATAGCTGTACAAGGATAGTAATTTTTTTTTAATAAATTTAGTAGCAGAGCTACTGCAAGGGATTTTTAGTGCTGCAAATCCATTTATCCTTTGCTGAAACTTCTGCGTCTTCATGGAGAGCGCAGGTCATGGTTGCTTAGCAACGGCAGACGCCACGGGAGCGCAAGCATAGAGTGCAGGCTACAGAGGGCTTTGGAAAGAAGGAGAAAACCGCGCCTAGCGGTTTCCACGCATTTTCAGGTGCGACATGCAAATGTGGTTTTGTTTTGAAGGAGAAAAAAAAGCATATTGCTGGACTCGGTCGAGACCAACGAGAACATTTGGCGAGTCCAGTGACCAAGTCCGAGTGCAAACAACAACGAGTCCGAGACAAGTCCGAGACGATAGAAAAATGTCTCGAGTCCGGACTCGAGTCCGAGACCGGACTCGAGTACTACAGCCCTAGTCTAACGTAAGACAGCAGACTGAGCAGGTGTTAGTTTAACAGAGAATGCAGAGAATAGCTGGGATACCAATAGAAAATCAAGGAGATGCTCTATTGGGTTTAAGTCAGGGCTCTGGCTGGGCCATTCAAGAACAGTCACAGAGTTGTTGTGAAGCCACTCCTTCGTTATTTTAGCTGTGTGCTTAGGGTCATTGTCTTGTTGGAAGGTAAACCTTTGGCCCAGTCTGAGGTCCTGAGCACTCTGGAGAAGGCTTTCGTCCAGGATATCCCTGTACTTTCTGTGTTTTTCTGTCAATATGGGGTGCTGTGTGTACATTAATGAGGAAAAAAATAACTTAAATGATTTTAGCAAATGGCTGCAATATAACAAAGAGTGAAAAATTTAAGGGGGTCTGAATACTTTCCGTACCCACTGTATGTTTTCCCCCCTGGTGGTCCATTAAACCATTCCACCTCATATACATTGTTCCTATCTGGCCTACAAACCATGACGTTTTCAAAATCTGGCAACCTTTGTTTATAAGTAGAGTATGGACAAAAAGAAGGAGTTAATGCCCAATTGTAATACCAGATGGCATAATTTGCATAAAAGCACCTCTGGAATTGAACACTTCCATACCATCATTTAGATTTAGATTTAGTAATTTAGCAGGACTCCATACTGCACTTGTGATCGATATGATACCTGATCATTCACTGCTACGAATTGTTGACAGATAAGTATGATTTGATCCATGCCAATGCAATTCCACTAATGCCAACATAATTTTCTAGTCTATTCAACAGAATGTTGTGGTCGATAGTGTCGAACGCAGCGCTAAGATCCAGTAGCACTAATAGAGAGATACAACCATGATCAGATGATAAGAGCAGGTCATTTGTAACTCTGATGAGAGCAGTCTCATCGTCTAGAAACATGTGCATTGTGAAATGCTATACAAATACATTTTACTTGACGCTTAATCATACTTCAAGACGGGATTTGTCTTGTTGAAAATAAATAGTTGGGACACCAATGGATATTTTCATTATTTCAATATATTTTAAAGAATTAACAATTATCTGGATAACTGTCAGCTGTTACCGTTAGGCAGACAATCCAGTTCTTCTGTGTAAACTGAATCTGTCTGTCTATCTAAACTTGCTTTGTGGAGTACCCACAAAAACTTTACACTTACACAGAATATAAGATGCTTAATATTTAACTGATGAGTAGTTAATACAATATATAACCTAGACTAAGTTTTCACCCCAAAATTCAACATACATGAGACAAAACGGCAACTGCAAAGTTATGTTTGGGTGCCTGGATTCCAGTTGCTTCTGAAAATTGCAGCAATCCATTTGCTTCCATTTTCTGTAGCTTTCGGTAATCTGTAAAAAAGATAGCTCCTATATCTTGGTTAATCTATATGCCATGTGCCAGCATCCTCTGTAGTGTCTAACAGCTTCTTCCGAGCATCTGCCCACACCACCAGTTCCATCCTTACCTTCCCCCTTACCAACCTCTGCTACACAGACTGCAGTGAGTTGCTTCTCCTTGCCCACCACCCCAAATCCAGCTTCATTCACAGCGGCCTCTTATTTTCTCTGTCTGATCGCTTCATCTTAGTAGGTTTTCTAGTACTTGTGCATGTTTATGTTCATGGTGTCATCTCCTATCTCGCTTTTACAGTTTATCTCACTGTCACACTCTCATTCATTCATTCCTGCCTTCATCCCTTTCAATTCTGGTAATCATCTGTCTATCCAATACCAACTTCATCTGTAATTTTTATAACTCTCCTGTAAACCTTTCTGTCTTTCACTGTTTCTGACCCTGCTGCCTTTTTAATTTTTTTGCGCTTGATAATTCTCTTTTAAATGTGTATCTTTATTAGTCTTCTGTTATTGCCACTCAGTGTCTCTAACACCCATATTTTTTCCCCTCTATTTCAAATCTGTCATCAGAATCAGAATCAGAAGAGCTTTATTACCAAGTATGTTTACACACACAAGGAATTTGACTTGACGACAGGAGCTTCCAGTGTAGAAGAAAGTACAAACATAGTGCAGACATACATGATAGTGTAGACACACATAGGAATAACACAGTAGGGATGTAATATAAATATATATAAAAAAACATTAAATAATGTACTATATACAGAAATAGAAGTATAGGGAAAAAAATATTGTTTAGATAAATGTACAGATATGTTATTAGTGTGCAGATATGTTATTTACAAAGTGTGCAGTTTAATATAAATATGTCAGATAACGATGTTAGTTGTGATGGACGATGTATAATTATGAAAGATTAATTGTTCAGGCTGAATATAGCCTGCGGGGAAAAAACTGTTCTTGTGCCTGACTGTTCCGGTGGTCAGTGCTCTGTAGTGCCGACCAGAAGGCAACAGTTCGAAGAGAGAGTGGGCTGGGTGTGAGGGGTCCAAGGTGATTTTTTTTTAGCCCTTTTCCTCACTCTGGAGATGTAAAGATCTTGGAGGCTGGGCAGAGGGGCACCAATAATCCTCTCAGCAGTCCAGACTGTCCGTTGTGGTCTCTTGATGTCTGATTTGTTTGCTGAACCAAACCAGACAGTAATGGATGAACACAGGACAGACTCAATGATGGAAAAGTAGAACTGTTTTAGCAGCTCCTGTGGCAGGTTGAATTTTCTCAGCTAGCGAAGGAAGTACAACCTCTGCTGGGCCTTTTTTGCAATGGAGTCTATCTGAGTGTCTCACTTGAGGTCCTGAGAGATGGTGGTGCACAGGAACCTGAATGACTCCCCTGCAGCCACAGTGCTGTTCATGATGGTGAGTGGGGGGAGTGCAGGGGGTTTTCTCCTCATCATCTCCACAGTTTTGAACGTGTTAAGCTCCAGGTTGTTAAGACTGCACCAGACAGCCAGCTCTTTAACCTCCTGTCTGTAAGCAGACTCGTCTCCGTCCATGATGAGGCCGATGACTGTAGTGTCGTCTGCAAACTTCAGGAGCTTGACAGAGGGGTCCTTTGAAGTGCAGTCATTTGTGTAGAGAGAGAAGAGCAGTGGGGAGAGCACACATCCCTGGGGGACACCAGTGCTGATGGTGATAGTCCTGGATGTGAGTTTGCCCAGCCTCACTAACTGCTGCCTGTCTGTCAGGAAGCTGGTGATCCACTGACAGATGGAGGTGGGCACGAAGAGCTGTGTGAGTTTGTCTGAGAGAAGGTCAGACATGATGGTATTAAAGGCCGAACTGAAGTCCACAAATAGGATCCTTGCGTAATTCCCAGGTCTGTCGAGGTGTTGCAGGATGTAATGCAGTCCCATGTTGACTGCATCATCCACAGACCTGTTTGCTCTGTAGGCAAACTGAAGAGGATCCAGCAAGGGTCTAGTGATGTCCTTCAGGTAGGCCAGGACCAGTCTCTCAAGTGACTTCATGACCACAGATGTGAGAGCGACAGGTCTGTAGTCGTTAAATCCAGTGATTTGAGGCTTTTTGGGGACCAGAATGATGGTGGAGTGTTTGAAGCAGCAGGGAACTTCACACAGCTCCAATGATCTGTTGAAGATCTGTGTGAAGATGGGGGCCAGTTGGTCAGCACAGACTTTTAAACACCATCTGGGCCTGAAGCTTTTCTAGATTTCTGCTTCCTGAAGACCCAGTTCATGTCCTCTACACAGATCTTAAGCACAGGTTGAATGGTGGGGGAGGGAGGGAGGGAGGGAGGGAGGTTGCAGGGGTGGTAGGTGAATGTGTGAAGTGCAGATCAGAGCGGATGGGGGGTGGTAGACGATCCTTTTCAAATCTGCTGTAAAACACATTCAGATCGTCAGCCAGTTGTTGATTCTCCGCAGACTGTGGGGGTGGTGTCTTGTACATGGTGATGTTCTTCAGACCAGTCCATACTGATGCTGGATCGTTTGCTGAAAGCTCTTTTCACAGCTTTTCAGAGTAGTTTTTTTTAGCCACTCTGATTTCCTTTGTTAGTCTGTTCTTGGCCTGTTATACAAGATTTTATCCACACTTCTGTAAGCATCCTCTTTGGCGTAACAAAGCTGTTTGAGTTTCCTAGTAAACCACGGTTTATCATTATTAAATGATAAGAATGTCCTGGTAGGAATGCACAT
>NW_015506480.1:0-686 GCF_001515645.1 Sinocyclocheilus grahami | reverse complement strand
ACAGAGTGATATGCATTCTTTATTGCTGTGTAACAGTGATCCAAAATAGTGCTGTCTCTGGTGGACACGTAATGTGCTGCTTGTATTTTGGCAGTTCACGGGAGAGATTTGATTTGTTAAAGTCTCCAAGAATGATTAAAATAGAGTCTGGGTACCTTTGCTCCATTTCAGTTATTTGTTCGGCCAGCTGTTGCATCGCAGCGCTCATGCACGCGTCCGGAGGCACGTACACATTCACGAGAATGAAAGAGGAAAACTCCCGTGGCCAGTAGAAAGGTTTACAGTTTATGATGAGTGCCTCTAAGTTAGGACAGCATACCTTTTTCAGCCTTGGTACATCTGATCACCAACTTTCGTTGATGTAGAAACACAATCCACCACCTCTGGTTTTCCCCGTTAACTCCGCGATGCGATCCGCTCTGAACAGCTGGTAGCCCGGCAGATGAAGCGCGTTGTCCGGAATGGCTTCACTCAGCCAGGTTTCAGTGAAGCACAGTGCAGCAGAGTTTGAAAAGTCCTTGTTGGTGCGGGTGAGGAGAAGAAGTTCGTCCGTTTTATTAGGAAGGGAACGGACATTCGCGAAATGAATGATTGGGAGCACAGTCCGAAAGCCGCGCGCGTGGAGCTTCACCAGAGCGCTGGCGCTGTAATAATTTACTTAGTTGTAAGGGAATTAATCATTATTA
>NW_015506479.1:428937-435013 GCF_001515645.1 Sinocyclocheilus grahami | reverse complement strand
CCGACTGAGCCTGGTTTCTCCCAAGGTTTTTTCTCCATTTTGTCAGTGAATTTGTCACCGATGGAGTTTTGGTTCCTTGCCGCTGTTGCCTCTGGCTTGCTTAGTTGGGGGCACTTCATTTCCAGCGATATCGTTGACTTGATTGCAAATGATTGCATAGATACTATTTAAACTGAACTGAGCTGGATGATGACATCACTGAATTGAATGATGAACTGTCTTTAACTGAAAAATTAGTGTTTACTATTGTCATTTTGCATAATTGACACACTATTTTCCTAATTAATGCTGTTCAGTTGCTTTGACACAATCTGTATTGTTAAAAGCGCTATATAAATAAAGGTGACTTGACTTGACTTGACTTAACTCGGGGGAGAAGAATTATAAAATAAATTGTTATTTTTGTTTTCTTTGCACTCAGAAAGTATTCTCGTAGCTTCGCAAAATTGAAGTTGAGCCACTGATGTCACATGGACTGTTTTACCGATGTCCTTGCTACGCTTCTGTCTGGGAACATTTCAGTTGTATTGCTGTCTCTGGGAGGGTCAGAGAGCTCTCGGATTCCATCAAAAATATCTTAATTTGTGTACCGAAGATGAACGGAGGTCTTACAGGTTTGAAACGACATGAGGGCGAGTACTTAATGACAGAATTTTCATTTTGGGGTGAACTATCCCTTTAAAATGGTATTGATAAAAACAGCCCTTACAACGGAAATAAATGCCATTGGAAATCAATTCCAAGGGGGCACATATTGCAACCTTAATGAAAAAGATAATTTCTGACCCTGATAGCAATGCCTTGGCATATGTGCCTGGCAAGTGTCATATGTAACGTGCAGTTGTCTTTGTGTTATTTAAGCACCTTCTGTAAAAATGTATTTCCTCTCAGTGGACAAATACAATTATCTAATCTAATCTAATTAACCCTCTTAACACCCTAGTCACTCATTAATATCACTCAATATTCTAGATTTTCAATTAAAAATCTAGTTTCCTTTGCTCAGTTTTCATTTTTATATTGTAATAAATTTAATAGTTATCACAGAGAGGACTATACACTAGCAATTCACAGAGACTGTTGCTCACTGAAGTCTTGTAGGAATTTCCGTAGCTGAATGTAACAGGCCTCATTTGATCCTGATGATCCAGTCATGGTGATGTAATGAAAAAGATTCTGGAAGAGCGATCACAACTGTGTCACAAGGGAGACAGTTTTCCAACTCATGTCTTTGACTTGAATATTTTTTGTGGAGGAGAACCATCATCGCAATCATTATAACATAAACAACGCCAGATACATGCAGGATATTAGACGGGGCAGCGACACACAAATCCATCTCAGGCTGCACATGGGAATTGCTTGTCATGTGGGAAACATCATTTCATATGCACGTATGTTACTGTAATATTGTACTCCAATCTGTCAGAGGATGCATTTTAAGCAAAGAGAGAAGATCAGTTCAGGAGAAAGACTGAGCTGGCACTAATAAAACAATTACAAATGTGTACATTTTTGGCTGTTCCTTTTTTTAACCTGAAATGCTACTAATTTAAAGCTTAATATTGTAGACACTTGGTACTTAGTGTTTATTAAAGCAAGCTTCACTATTACTATTGCTCATATTTACAGCAAGTTAAAGCAACTTAAGCTTTACTTTTACCCTGCAGAATTTGTACTAGAGACATGAATAATGTCTAAAACTACATAGATTTACAGTTTTTGATGAAAAAAAAGAAAAGAAAAAAATCCAGTATGCAATAGATACAGAGACCCAAGCCATATCTAGAAACCAAAATATCATAGAGACTTTGGTGTAGGCTTATTTTACCTTGGCTAGTAAACCTCTCAAAACATTCTACTGACATTTACTGCTGTTTGAACTTTGTGGAAGAGTCTAATCATAAGTAGATAACACTTTAGATTAGGGAACACTATTCACATGAACTAGTTTCTTATTAGCATGCATATAAAAAAAAAACTCATTTTGTTTACTGTGTGGAGGGGTGCTGCTATCATGTTTGGTCTCGATCTGTATTGCGCATCTTGTCAGTGCCTGTGCTTGCGTGACCATTTTTTGCGGAAAAAATAAGGAAAGTGTGTCCAGCTGAATTAAGTATTTTGTTAGACGGGTATAAAAAAAAAGCTTTCGTGTGAAGACCGAAGAGTGCAAAGACATCGACTCTACCGTGCGGGACACCAGCAAAAGATAAGTGTCGCTTTTTATTTCTCCTCTTTCACTTCCGTTTCAGTTTTTTTATAACCATTTCTTACTATGTGTAAGTTGTTGTTTTTTTACTGATCAACTACTGTCGTTTGATTTGTATTAGTTAGTTAAGTCTGAATATTATTACTTTTATTTAATTTGAGTTATTTTAATACTTCAAACTAAATGGAAATAATATATATGTTGAATTTATAAATATGTATGTGTGTGTGTCAAAGCAAGGCCAGACACAACGGGTAAGTGAAAGACAGGATGGTTTATTGATACAGGATGTGGAGGAGTGGAACGGGTTAGGTTAAGGCAGGTGAGTGTCAACAGAGTGAATGAGTCCAGGGTTCTTATCAGAGTTCTGAGGGTGAGTGTCTGATGCCGGTTTCGTGGGCGATCGTGGAACAGCTTCCAAGGAGTCGTTGGAGGATCGCGGGAGAACCAGAAGGTAAGTCTTTCTAGGAGAATATCGTATAGAGAGTCCAGAACAGTCCATAGGAGTGAACGGTAGACCGGACAGTGTGTGTATTTGTAGTGTGGCTTGATTGGTGACAGCAGGTGCGGGTGATTAGAACTCAGGTGACTGTGATCGGGTGATTATCCTGGCTGGTGACTGCAGTGACTGTGATGAATCCCTGACATTACCCCCCCCCCCCTCCAGGGGTGGCTCCTGACACCCTCATGCGGTGACGGGGGGCTGCCACGGCTTCTGGGTGCGGGGCGACCAGGATGGGTGCGATGGAATTCCTCTAGTAGCAAAGGGTCCAGAATGTCGTCCCTGGCCACCCAAGAACGTTCCTCCGGTCCATAACCCTCCCAGTCTACTAGATACTCCAGCTGACCACCTCGTCGCTGCGAGTCCAGGATGTCTCAGACCCGGTAGATGGACGGTTGGTCAAGGATTTCTGGAGGAGGTTCGTCGGGTTCTGGAGAGTGAGGTTTAAGGGGTGAAACATGGAAAGTGGGGTGAATTCGGTACCTGGGTGGGAGTCGGAGTTCGTAGGTGACTTCGTTGATTTACCTCTGTATCGGGAACGGACCAATGTAGCGGGGACTCAGCTTTTTACAGGGCAGGCGGAGGCGCAGATCCCGGGTGGACAGCCATACTTTCTCTCCTGGATAGTAAGTGAGAGTGGGAGTACGCCGAGCATCTGCGAAGGCCTTATGCCTCCGCACTGCACGTTGGAGATGGAGGTGAGCCGAGTCCCATACGCTCTCACTCACTCGGAACCAGTGGTCTACAGCTGGAACCTCTGACAGTTCTCCTGTCCACGGGAAGAGCGGGGGCTGGTACCCGAGTATGCACTGGGTCTGGGTCAGGGAATTCTGTGCATACTCAGCCCAAGGGAGGAAATGGCTCCAGCTGTGTTGGTCGTCGTGACAGTATGCCCGGAGGTAACGTCCGAGTTCCTGGATCTTCCCCCCAGTCTGGCCATTTGTCTGGGGATGGTAGCCTGAGGATAAGTTGACCGTGACCCCTAGTAGTCAGAAGAATGCCCTCCAAACGCGGGAGATAAACTGAGGTCCCCTGTCAGAGACTACATCCTCTGGGACTCCGAAGTTTCTGAAGACATGAGTGAATAAACTTTCTGCAGTGTCGTGAGCGGTTGGAAGTCCTGGGAGGGGGATTAGCTTACAGGCTTTGGAAAACCGATCTACGACCACCAAGATGCAGGTATTCCCATCGGAGTTGGGCAAGTCAGTTACAAAATCGATTCCCAGGTGAGACCAGGGTCGATGGGGAAATCGGCAGGGGCACTAGCTTGCCTACGGGGAGGTGACAAGGGGTCTTGGACATGGCGCAGACTGAGCAACCTCAAACGCACCTGATGACATCCTGGGTCATACTGGGCCACCAGTACTGAGCTTGGAGCGAGAGGTGCAGTGCCGCCACTCCTCCAGGGCGAGGTTGATGGCCAACAACTCATGTAACCCAGGAAATGTACCGTGGGGCGATGGAATTCTCATTTCTCCAGCTTTAAGAAGAGATGGTGTTGACGTAACTTCTGTAGGACCTGCTGAACGTGTTGGCGATGGTCGGCCATGTTCCGGGAGTAAATGAGTATCTCGATGTAGACAATCACAGGGCGGTGGAGGAACTCCCGGAACACCTCGTTCATGAATCCCTGGAAGACAGACGGGGCAGACTGGTTGGCTAGCCCATACGGCATTACAAGGTACTCATAGTGGCCAGATGGTGTAATGAATGCCGTCTTCCACTCGTCGCCCTCCCGGATTCGAACGAGGTTGTATGCACTTCGCAGGTCCAGCTTGGAGAATATGCAGGCCCCACGGAGTTCCTCGAGGGCGGCCGGGACCAGGGAAAGTGGATAGGGTAGTTTCACCATATGGGAGTTCAGAGTCTGCTAGTCGATACAAGGCCGCAAGCCCCCGTCCTTCTTGCCCACGAAGAAGAAACTAGATGCAGCTGGAGACGTGGAAGGTCAGATGAATCCTTGGTTAAGAGCCTCCTTGATGTATTCCTCCATCGCCTTGAGCTCCGGGATGGACAACGGGTATACTCTACCCTTGGGGAGTTTTGCTCCAGGCAGCAAATTGATGGCGCAGTCCCATGGCCGATGAGGTGGTAACTGAGTGACTGCCTGCTTACTGAAGACATCCTGGAACGCCAAGTAATCAGATGATACAGATGAAGACCGTGACCTTCTCCCGAGGTTCGGGGCTTTCGATGAGGGTAGATGCAACTTGTGCAGAGTGAGAGCGGAGTGGGTAATGACGTGAGTCACCTCACACACACACACGTCCCATCTGATCTCTGGAGAATGGAGAACTAGCCAGGGGTGTCCCAGGATGATATCAACGGTGGGTTCCTCCAGTACCAGAAATGTGATTTCCTCCTCATGTAGTGCGCCAATCTTGAGCCTTAGTGTCGGTGCTCGATATTTTGCCCACCCCCGTCCTAGCGGTTTTCCCTGGATGGTCTCGACTCGGAGCTACTGGGCTTAATGTTTCCGGGGCAGATGGAGACGCGTTAATAGGTTCTGGGATATGAAATTGCCCGAGGAGCCCGAGTCGACAAGGGCAGGCACTGAAACAGAAAGGTCTGGGGTGAATAGTTGTACCGATAGCATTGACTACGTGGAAGTGACAGGTTCTAGTTGGAGGGTACTCACTGCAGGACGTGGGGGTCTGACTGGGCAGGTCCTGATGTAATGATCCGCCGCAGCGCAGTATAGACACAGAACGGCGAGCACGTTCTGACGGGGTGAGCCGGGAGGTGTCCACTTGCATCGGCTCTGGTACTGGGGAACCCGTGCCGGGCGTGACAGACTGGTGGGCGGCTTCGGTGGCATGGCAGGCGGACAGACGCTGGGAAATTCGGTTGGCTTTTTGCATGAAGCTTTCCAGTCTAACGGAGTCATCATAGATAGCCATTTGAGCTTGTATATAGGGATTCAATCCTTGCCGGTAAGAGCCAATTAGGGCAACCTCATTCCACCCGCTAGTCGCCGCCAGCATTCTGAACCGCAGGGTGTAATCGTGAATGGATGCCGTGCCTTGGCGCAGCCGCAGTAACTGGTCGGACACTGATAGCACTCCTGCAGTGTTGCCAAAGACTTCTTTGAAATAGTTAGTGAAAGCATCATAAGAATTAATTATGGCACTATTAGCATTCCATATGGCCTTAGCCCACAACAGCGCTCTTCCATTACGAAGTTAGATCAGGAATGCTACCTTAGTGCGTTCGGTGGAAAATTTCTGCAGCTGCATCTTGATGAACAAAGCCACTTGCAGGAGGAAGCCGCCACACTCAGCTGCATCACCCGTGTATGAAACAGGAATGGCCATGGGACTGACAGAGGCAGATTGGGGGGGGGGGGGGGGGGGTCGGGGGGGGAG
>NW_015506479.1:420088-428840 GCF_001515645.1 Sinocyclocheilus grahami | reverse complement strand
GGAAGTGTGGAAAGCTGGCGGGGGGGGTGTGGGGGGGGGGGGGGGTTGTCAGAGGAAGCAGGGAAGCGTTTACTAGCACCTCCAGAACATCTGCGGATGTGGGAGGTCGAGGATCCATGGAGGTATTTGTATTGGTCCAGTCTTCTGTAATAAAGCAAGGTCAGACACAACGGGTAAGTGAAAGACAGGATGGTTTATTGATACAGGATGTGGAGGAGTGGAACGGGTTAGGTTAAGGCAGGTGAGTGTCAACAGAGTGAATGATTCCAGGGTTCTTATCTGAGTTCAGAGGGTGAGTGTCTGATGCCGGTTTCGTGGGAGATCGTGGAACAGCTTCCAAGGAGTCGTTGGAGGATCGCAGGAGAACCAGAAGGTAAGTCTTTCTAGGAGAATATCATATAGAGAGTCCAGAACAGTCCATAGGAGTGAACGGTAGACCAGACAGTGTGTGACTGTGATGTGTGTGTATTTGTAGTGTGGCTTGATTGGTGACAGCAGGTGCGGGTGATTAGAACTCAGGTGACTGTGATCGGGTGATTATCCTGGCTGTTGACCGCAGTGACTGTGATGAATCCCTAACAGTGTGGTTGTACATACACACATATGTAGTTTTTTTTTTTTGGTGTTTGGCTTAGTCTTATGTTAGAATCATTATAATACTCTTATACCTTTTGTTCTTTAATATTTTGAATTGTTTTTGGCTTTATTTTTTGTTTTTCATTTAAATGTTAAGTTTTGCAATTTTGTTGTATGCATTTGTCATTTTTATTTAATTTCTTTATTTTTAAAATGTGTATAAGTAGTATTTATAAAGTTTTAAAGCTTTTAGTTTTGGATCTGTTTTTTAGTTGTTTTAATACTACAATTGATTGCTTCTGTTGTCTTCATTTGTAAGTCGCTTTGGATAAAAGCATCTGCTAAATGACTAAATAAAATAAAAAATAAAAAAATAAATAAAATAAATATTACTAGTCCATTGGCTGTTTATTAATACAAACACACACACACACACACACACACACACACACACATATATATATATATTTTTTTATTACTTTACATAGTGCTAAACAAAACATTTGCACACCCATATACACAATACAAACACATAAGGCCACATATAGCCACATTATCCAAAATACATATTAAAAAGATACGTTTTTAGCTGAGTCTTGAATGTAGACAAAGATGGTATATTACGAAGTGTAAGGGGTAGCGAATTCCATAATTTCGGAGCATTAACACTAAATGACCTACCACCTAAAGTGGACAGCCGAAAACGAGGAATGGACAAAAGACCAAGCTCAGATGATCTGAGAGACCAGGCAGGAGAATAGGAGTACAGTAGGTCAGACAGATATGGAGGCGCAAGACCATTTAATGCCTTAAACGTTAGAAGTAATATCTTAAAGTGAATACGTGATGCCACAGGTAGCCAATGAAGATCATGCAGTAGCGGAGTAATGTGAGCAGAACGCAAAAGTCCGTGGAGATTACTTTGGATGTGTATCAAAATCTGTCTACATTACTCCAGATTCAATGAATGTCAAATGGGGGCAGATATCCATTGCATAAGGGATCAAAGCAGATGTGCCAAAGGTGATGCGATACACATCCCACCAAAAACGTATGACCCCAGCTGCAAATTATATGGCTTACTGTGTATGTTTGTTTGCTTTTAGGCCATTGACATGCTGGTGTACAACAGGAAAAACAAGTTACTAATTATGAGTTGCATCCACATTTCTATGATTTCAGAGTATGTACTACTAAATGCAGTGAAGAACCTACTTTTCTAATTTTTCAGAAGTGCTTAATTGATTTTTTTAGCTCTTTTTGGAGTTTGATAGGTGCAGAAGAAGTGGTTGGTATTGGGGTCAAGGTTTGGCTGGATTTCATGGCCCAGTTAGCTTGACAATTGTTTTTCAGGAATTTGCATTTAAAATCTACTTGGCTTACAAATCTGAGGAAACACAGGCCCCGTTAAAATGGGCATTATGCTTCTGTAGCAGGTCGTAACACAACAAATACTCTTGAAGTGGAAAAATTTACTCATGTTTTTCTGTAATGTGTCCTTGGCTGCAGAACTGTGTTTTGAACATCTGATCTAATCTCGCTGTCGACAGTGGTACTGTGTTACTGGAATAAAGGGCTTGTTATAATTAATATAATTCTACACATCTTGTTTTTTTCAGTTATGACAGATTTAATTATTTTTTCCAAGGCATCACTGAATGTGCAGATTAGTTTTTTCCCATGACTCTATCTTGCACTGATTGTGACCCTGACATGATAAAGAGACAGATAACATGTCCTGATCTCTCTTCAGCGAATGGAAGCTCCTCACATTCTCCCGTCCAGAACAGAAATCAACCATAGCTCTCTTATCTAAAAGCCCATATAAATTTAGCAACTGATTTTATGGTATAAATACAAATAATTTTGGGCTTGATTCATGGATCGGAAATGGCATTAACGACATAGTTCATCTTATTTCCGTCAGGCATTGATGTATTTTCTTTGGACAGCACTTCATGTTTAATTATGATGGAAATGTGCAACAGATGTGAGATAGACACAGAAATGACAAACAAGAAAGCTGTAATGCTAAGCATTGGACAGATGTCTTTTATGTTATAACACTACATAATGCATGCATTATGTAGCATGAATATTTGCTCTCTATATGTTGTTACATAGTTTTCCTATATATGCATTGTGGGTATTTCCACTGGCTATCTTTGTACTGCGAACGTCTGAATGAGTTGGAATGCATCACTCTTCACCTGCCATTGTTTTTGCATTCATGTGAGAACATCTTGTAGCACACTGCCATGTGAGGTCAAATTTTAATTTGCTAAGTGTCTCAGACTACCTTGCGTGCTTTGTCCATGCAGGGCAACGTTATAAAAATACCATCATTGTTCATGTCGTGTTTTCTCTCCTGTTATGACAAGTATTGGATTAGTGCTGGCTGACATGACATCAGACTCATGAACATGCAAAATGATGTTTAGATGATGTGACCGACTTCAGATAAAGGCAAGGAAGAAAAGGTGAAGAGCAGAACCACCCCACATTGAGAGGAATTCATCCAATCTTAAAGCAGAACGTTTGTTGAGTTTGAGATTAAGTGGTATTAGCATGTCAATGTCATGTTCAAATAGCTCCTTCACGTTCAAAAAAGCAAACCTGTTCTCTTAGGCCATGTTGAGAAAGATGTTACATTGTATTTTCCACTCCGTACAAAAGCCAAGAAAAACAGAACATAAGCGATGTGACTTCAAAGGTTGGTATATGCTCCCGTTCACATGCCCGTGGCCAAAGCACGCTGCCCAGTTTGGCTGGATCAGTCGTCATGTGTCTCGTGCTGCATTTACATAAGAATTTTCTGCTTGAGCGAGTTTTTCAGGCAGCATTAAGTCAAACAAGAAAAACTAAGTGACTGGCATTGTGAACGCTGGACATCGTCTCCACCTTTGTGCCTGGCATCCGCTCAGAGACAAATTCAAGTATGTACTGCTGCCTCATAGGACTAGCGTGTCACTTTGGACGAGGTCACCCATTCTTGAGCCAACACACATGCATAAAACTGTTTGTTCGAGAGCTTTTTTGTTTCATTTCCCACCACCTTACCCAAAATCTGCCATGTTCAATTTATTCTTCATAATCAACGGCTCTGGCTCTGGCTCTGGCTCTGTGCATTTTCTTGCGTTAGAGATGAAATTGGGCGGCTTATGCAATGGGGATGATTTGCAAGGGTTGCTATCTCAGATGCTTCCGTATTCAGGAGATATGCCTGTTTTTATAGTGCATCCCTAATGATGAGGTATCGTTTGGATCATTTAGGTCAACATTTGACATAAACCTGACGAAATGTAAGGCATTATAACTCATACAAACTACTGAAACAACAATTCAAAGACAACCCAACCCAAACGTGAGAACCCAACCATTTTACACAAAGATTATGAAAAGAAAGGATGACCACACCTGTTTAGGATCTGATAAACCGCTGCGTGGCCTGACTTCCAAAATCAATGTTGCTTTGGCCAGGTTATATTCAAGCGAATGAGAAAGATCTCTCTTATGCTGACTGAGAACAAGATCAAATCAATGTAATACTAATTTCTGGTGCAGACTGAATAAGTTGTGATGAGGGGTGCACACTAGGGTCCTCCACAGCAGTGGTTCTCAACTGGTTCATACCAAAGTTTATCGATATTAGTATGCCTAGGTTGAAACATATGCAAAATGATTAACATGACATTGACAGGAAAATTGACAATTTTGTAAACATATAAACAGCAGCAGAAGTGTGACTGGTCGATTGCTATGTTCCATCCACATATTTTTATGCAAATTTTGAGATATTGTATAAAACATCCTGCGTGGAAATACCAAGATGCATGTAAAATCTTAAAATGTGTCTAAAAATATATATTTACTCAATTAAAGGGTTAGTTCACCCAAAAATGAAAATTCTGTCATTAATTACTCAACCTCATGTCGTTCTAAACCCGTAAGACCTCCGTTCATCTTTGGAACACAGATTAAGATATTTTTGATGAATTCTGAGAGCTCTCTGACCCTCCCATAGACAGCAATGCAGTCTAAACCATGATCAAGGTCCAGAAACATAGCAAGGAGATCGGTAAAATAATTCATGTGACATCAGGGGTTCAACCGTAATTTTACGAAGCTACGAGAATACTTTTTGTATGCAAAGAAAACAAAAATAACGACTTTATTCAACAATCCGTTTCCTCCGCGTCACCCTGGTGACATTTTGGAGAATATCCACTGAACGTAAACAGCGTATGCTATTCTATGTCAGCTGTGTCATGCTGAGAATTTTTATTTTTGGGTGAACTAGCCCTTTAAGGGAGAGAACTTTTTTGTTTACCAATAAGAAAACATGTGCATAAACTATGATGGAAACACGTTTAACTATTACATTTTTCAATGCTCAACAAAAAGCTCATGTAACTTTGGCTTAACAGATCATGTGACTGGATAGCTTGTCTAACCAGCGCACCAAATCTCATCGCACACCATCTCAAATGTTGTTTTAATCATTCTGAAATGCCTGAGCCAAAGTCCGTCATCCAAATGATTTGGTATGTTACCTCCCTGAACTGTCTCAGACGATTGTCTTCCCAACCATCATCCGCCTTTGAACATGAGATAACATGACACAGTTTGTTATTGCGTTTAGTCTGCACACTCTGAGGTGGAAGTCATTTATTATTTAGGAAAAAAGAACCACATTTTTCCCCAATTGCAGCAACTTTTTACTTTGAGTATTAATACTTTACACCAGTTTCCCAGAAAGTGACGTGTTTGGATTAGAATGGAAACGGTGTTTTATTTGCAAATGTTTTATGCGATATTCTAATTTTCCTCGTAAGTTAAATTCGCAACAAGCTACTGACAAATAAAATGTCTACAATAAAGAAAAGAAAAAAAAAACTTTAGTTTAAAATTGGCCAAAATTCCCAAATTCTTATAAATCACTCTTTATATTCATGTTAGTTTCAAAAACCATTTCTTGAAGTAACACGATTTTGTTTTTCTAAAAAATAGAATAAATTATTTACATTTATCAAGTTTTTCCCTGCTGTTTGACGGATCTTCGACCTTTTGGGTTTCGACCCACCAATTCAGAAACACAGCTGTATTGTTGATTCATTGAACACAGAGGAAAGATAGCTAAAAGATTAGTTGTGAATCTAATCGCTTCCGGCTTCGCTACCGTTCTGACGTTTTTGCTTACTGCTCTGCGCTTTGCTCCCTACTTCTGTACTTTTCTTTGATTTTTCTAAGATTTTTACTTCAGCAGATCAGCACAGTGCTCAAACAACATATTTTTGGCACAAACACTAAAACTAAAAATTAGCGACGGCCTTGCTAAATTTCATGTGTGCATGGGCCCTAACAGAAAGCAGACATAATTAATATGAAATTCCTGTGTGTGATTAATGATATTGATTCAATTTTCCAATCCTGTGTTTCTCCCCAGTTCTGAACGTTTCATCGGTATTGCCTTGGCCAATTAGAATGATTGCTCACTGCTGGCATCAAAGGATGCTAGGAGAACGTATCTCGCATTGGAACCCATGTACTTGGAGGACAGAAAAACAAGTCTGATGTCTCTCATTAGCCTTTGTACATAATCAGAAGGGATGGATGGAAAATGTCAGTTATTCAAATAATGTCTCAATGTCGGCAAGTATAAAAGATTACATGGATAAAAAAAACCCCGGCTGGATGTACGTCTTCATCTGTTTCAATGAAAACTCTTCATGTAAAAGCACTGCAGTGTAAATACCACTGCAGAAGGAAAGGTTATACAACCACTAAGTTGTAAAAACTGATAACCCTGCCTGAAACGGAACTGTTAGATTAAGCACAAAGAAAAAAACAACAGCCTTTATCAATGTCTGACTCACAGGCGTAATGGAGTTATCTCAAATGCAAATGTGTATATTGTAGGCAGCCTTGACCCCGTATCTACCCTCGTGCTAATCGCTTGTGTTCCACAGTCCATCTCTCGCATGAGCCAAGATGTACTTACTGTTGGAAAGTAGGTAAATCAATTACTTTATTCCAGCTGTAGTTTAATATAACGTTCAACCAAAAATCTAAAATCTCGGACAAAAGATTTCAAGCTTCAAAAATAAACCAAAGAACTGTTAAAGTTTTGTTAACGTTTATGAATTTTTATTTTTTTATAGGCAATAATGTGATTACTTAAACGTCAAATCTTTGGTCAATATATATATAAAATAACGCCTATTAGAAAATGTGTTCCGATGTTTTCAGAGTTGTGAGGTCTGAATGATCATCGGGCCAGTCAGTGCTCACGTGGCTGGTTAAGAGCAGCCTTATATTGGCTAGTCCTTATGAAATTTGTCACCAGCTCTGATATTTTGTATGTGTCTTTCGTTTTTGGTATATCTAACAGGCAATTATTGATCTCATAAACTATTATTTGCTTTTGCTGGGAGTCAAAGTTAAGTTTCATAACTTTTTAATTATTTTGTTATTATTATTTATTTTATTTAACCTAAACATTGGGTAACGCTTTAGATTACAAACCGCAAAAAACTATGTAAGTATACTGAATTTGCGGTGTATGTTTCTGTAATTATAGTGTACCTATAAAGAACATACGTGTAGGTATAAGGTGTAGCGTCTGGACCAATCAAACACACAATATATATTTTGTTAGCTATATTTAACAAATACTCTGTAACATCCCTGAGGACCTATGGACCCTTCCCCCCGAAATGCGTAACTCCCCAGGAAGCCGAACAGGCCCCTGGTTACCATGGCAACCCTGACACCAGATACATTTACGACCTAATGGCATGTTGGGAAACACCTTTCTCACTACAATTTCCATAGGAAATTCACAGTGCACAGTAAAAATTGACTCTTCGCTAATTAATAGGAAAACCTTTTTGAATGAACACACATGATCCTTCAGGTCATTGTGTATGTTGTCTTTGAGATTGTATACTGTTTTATGCAGGCTTATGATCGAAACACTCACTCCTGTCAGCTTACATATATATAACCTTACCATGTTTAGAATATATGAATTAGTATTCGGATGATCTAATTGAGAGTGTATATTGTATGTTTATACCTATGCAACATATTAGTGTTCTAAGAATCTTTATTAGTTTGTGCATCCACACCCCAAGCGAATTACCTTTGCAAGTTACCATGCCCTCACACAAAGGGTCGTAAAACCCTCCAGCAATTGCAACCTCCCGCTTGGAATTTCTGCCTTTCTCATTGGACAAGCCCATCTTGAGAGGCGTGAATCTTCTACAGCATAAAGGCCTCACTTCATGTGACCCGCCCAGGTTCGGTGGTTCTGTCAGGTTCTGAGAAGATGTGAGCTCCAATGCTCCAGGACATCCTAAGTTTTAGTGCCAGCCCTTCAGCCTTGTCTTCTCCATTCATCAAGTTACTCTGACGCAAACTGGTTCTTTTCATCAACCAACTTCAGCAAGATCCACGTGAGCCTTCAGATTGCATCAAGCCTTTCTTTCAGACAGACAAGACATGCAAGTATCCAAACTTAGTCTTATTAATTGATACATTAGGTACCATTTGCACCTTTTTACAAAGGTGTGTTTGAACTAAGAATCTGATGTTTCCCTCAGGTGTAAATCTGCTGAATATGCAAATTTAAGTGTTTATGTAGTTAATAAAACCTTACTTGTATCACACTTGACGTGGTTCATTGTTTGCTCATAACTGGAGTCACTTAATCATGCAGATTTATGCTACAAGCTTTTGTAGAATTGTACAGTAAGGAAGTTATTTCCCTTAACCAGGAAATTAACGTTCTTAGAATTGACAAGAGAGTTGACCCTGAGAGGTCAGCTAAATATCTACAGCGGATCTAAAATATTCATAATTAAATATAACTAGTTATGATTAATTATTAATATTTCCCATGAGCTGATTCGTTACAAAGGGAACAATGTGTTACGTTTGGGTAATAAGGGGTGTAGCAACCAGATATGCAACCTGCAAAGAACTGCATAAGTAAACTGAAGTTACAGTGTAACTTTTTTGTAATTATAGTGTACCTATTCATACCTCATTCTTCAGTACCTCCGTGTAGATATAAGGGAATAATATGTGAAGTTTAGGGAATAAAGGGGTAACAACCTGTAAAATTGTAAAATCATTTATACTGTAAGTATTTTGAAACTAAGAGGTGCTTATT